>NW_010165567.1:11290-119847 GCF_000695765.1 Mesitornis unicolor | reverse complement strand
TCCCTACAGATATCTCAAAGGCATGAATGACAGATCAGGTGGAAACTGTTAAATTGTTCCTTTCTGGGAAGAAGCCTCTATGAAATGGACAACACTCTTTAAGAGCCTAAACTGATAGAACTTATACTGAATTAAGACACCAATTGTTAGATATGCCCCACTGTATAGCTCAGCATTGTCTTGACTTCCCACGTTCAAAGGATTTGCCCAGGAAAGTTACATTGCCCTAGCCATAGAAATGGTGGACTTCATTATCGTGATTATAAACTTTATCACCAAGGTTCCTTTGTATGGGTCTGAGAAGAACTAGACCCGTCTTTGAAAATGGTTTTGATGTGTTACCATTATGTTTTTGATTTACTGTTTGGAAATTACATTCACCTGCTGTTGTAAATGGCTTTGAAAATTGCTGAAGAAAAACATACAGATTGTTTAAACAGCATCCTTATTGCTTGGGTCCTTATCAAACGCATGGCTTCACTTCTGGAATTACTAACCCACAGTTTTAGCTTAGAAAGATGAAGCAGCGTAATCCCAGAATGATTGAAGTGAATGCATGAATGAATGAATGAAAACACTATGTTGCTGTTAAACCTCCCCCACCACTTGCAAAGAAGCAGCTATTTATTCTTAGCTAAAGCAGTCCACCGTTTTGTTTTTTCCCTGAGAATACTTTAGAAACCAAACCTAAGAGAACTCTGATTCCAGCTGTATGGGGAAAAAGAAGAGGCAGATAATATTTAATCCTGCCAGTGTTGCAGCATTTTTATACAGCACAACATAGCCCTAAAATAGGAAGGCTGTATCAGGCCTACACAACTCTTATGGGGCGGGAGGCGGAAGGGGGGAGGGAACATTAACATAAACTTGGTATTAATCATTAGAGTACAATATAGAAGTCTCTGCTTTCAAATCTCAAGGAAAAAAAGGTTACTAAAGAAGGCCTTGAATACATCTGAAGATAACATGTTAACAACCAATTTAGCAGCCTCTTTTCATTATCCAAATGAAAATTTAAGTCACATATAAAACCAGCATGCTCACTGCTGCGGTTCTTTTCCTTGCTCATATAAAAAGTGAAAATGACAAGATTTTGTCTTTCTTCCTGAAAAAAAAATCTGTTAGCACAGCCTGCTGGTTTTCATGAGAACTGCAAATAAAAAACTTAAAATTTTTTCTCTGAAATATTTTTCTTCTTCTGAGGGTCTCTCGTCTTGAATATTCTTAACTGATAAAGGATTGTATGAGAAGATACCTTCACTGGTCATGTGAATTCACTGGTCAAATGCAGTCTCAGAGTAGTCCCTCCTTTGTTGCATTGCACAGCTTAGGCTCTTGGCTCTGTAGGAGCTCTGCAAAGATCCTGTCTGTCTCCTATTTATCTGTCCCTGTAGCAATCTGTGCATATCCCTCACAGCTCTTTTTGAGGTGACTGAAGTGACTCAACCATGACTGCAACTGTGACATGCAACACTACATTGTCCAAGGCATGGATTGTATCCACTTTCAGGAGCTCTGTCTGTTCTGAAGTCTCCAGTATGTCAGAGTATTTTCTCCAGGCAGTGCCTTGGAATATGTCCTATTGTACTGAGTCCACTGTTGCAGAACTCTAGAGGGTCTCGTGCTGTCTTGAGCAGAGTTTTTAGCCCTCTTTGCATCCTCTTAGAATCATAAGATATCTTGAGTTGGAAAGGACTCATAAGGATCATCGAGTCCAACTCCTTGTTCCTCACAGGACTACCCAAAACTAAACCGTATGACTGAGAGTACTGACACACCTTGACTTCTCATAGGCTTGCTGGCATGACCACTTCCCTGAGGAGTCTGTTCCAGTGACCATCCACCCTCTCAGTGAAGAATCTTCTCCTAATGTCCAACCTGAACTTCCCTTGATGCAGCTTCTTCCCATTTCCTCATGTCCCATTGCTGGTCACCAGAGAGAGAAGATCAGCATCTCCCCCTCTGCTGTCCACCTTGAGGAAGTTGTAGACTGCAATGAGGTCCCCCCTCAGTAGCCTCTTCTCCAAGCTGAACAAGTCAAGTGACCTCAGCTACTTCTTGTAAGCATTGCTCTTGAGGTCTTTCACCATCTTGGTCATCCTCCTCTAGTCACACTCTAATAGTTTGATGTCCTTCTTATATTGAGGTGCCCAAAATTGCACACAGTACTCAAGGTGGAGCCACACCAGTGCAGTGTAGAGTCATCTTCAACTAGCTAGCTGTGCTGTGCTTGATGCACCCCAGGACACAGCTGCCCCTTTTGGCTGCCAGAGCACACTGCTGACTCATATTCAACTCACCATCAACCCAAACTGAGGTCTTTCTTAGTCATGTTGTCAGTCTTGCTCTGATCATTTAAGCAACACAAAAAGAACAACATAATTGCTGCAAAGAAATGCAACCCAAATGTCATAGTAGAGGCCATATAGCAGTTATGTCAGGCACATGGCATTCTGACATGTCATATGACCTCAGACTAGGCAGCTCACAATCTGAGCTAGATGTATTGCCTTCTTTGACCTGTAAAACTAGAAGATCTTTGAACTAGCAAAGCATCTTTGTAATCACTCTATAAGCATGTTAACTTCCTCAGACATTTCATCTATTTCCCCAAAGTTGTACAAAACCGAAGTACAGATGTGGGTAGACATATATGCAGTAGACCATTCAGTCAAGAACAGTCACCTTCAGTTTATTTCTCATTCCCTTCCCCTCCCCAAGAAAGTTCAAGATACTTTTCAGTACACTGGTTGTACAATGATAGCACAGTGTGGGCAAGCTAACTATGGAACTGGGCACATGGGGCACCTATGTCCTAGATTCAGAAAAGGCAGCTGAAAAGCTAGACTGACTCTAGACATGAGCTAGGAGGGCTGTGCTGGGTTATAAGTGGACTTAGAGGCTCAGACAAGACTAACTCAGAGGTCTTTTGGTTCTGCTTTATTGACCAGCGTAGCCAGCCTGCTGTTGGAAAATCCCTAGAAAAGACAATTTGCTAAACACAGAGGTATATTTTTGTGCAGTAATGATGTTTCTTCTGCCTTGCCGCTCTGAACCAAACATTTTCTATGCTTTTTTCCAAAGCTATTTTAAAGATTTCTCCATTCATTCTCAGTCCATGCAGATTTTTTTGTCCACATACTAAACCACTTGCCAGCGGATATACAGCCAAGTTTAAACTGAACCATCAGAGACAGCTCTCCCATTTTTTCTGTAACCTCTGTAAAAAAGGTAGAAACTAAAAATCACCACTAAGAATTCAAATTGAACAGCTGACACTGCATAAAACTTTGACGGAACATGGAGGTCAGAAGCGAAGCAGGGCTAGCGAGCATAGATGAAATGTGCTGGGATTCTTTGTTTATGCATCACTCGCTTTGTGCCTGACAAGAATTAGATCTGTCCAAGTACATTTATAAGGAGGCAACTCAGGATTAATTTCTGGCTAAATGAATCTTTTCTCGGTGACAACCAGTACGTGGTGATTCCTCTGCTGCAGCAAAAATTTTCAAAGGCTATTTCCTCCATAAATTTCCTCCACAGAGAAGTTTCTAGGGCAGGATGGTTTTTTAGTTCAATTTCTAACAGTCTTTGTAAGAAGGTGAACTATTTGAAGAAGCTTAAATATTTCTTTCATAAAGGTGGCAGTGGCTCCCACTTAACACTAATGCAGTCATTTTAGTGATTTTGATAATGCCAAAGAGCCTTAAGGAATACTTTTGTTAGAAGAAGACTAATGTCCTTAATAAATATAGATTGTAAATCACTTTCCAAACAGTTTTGAGGTTAAACTTTGAGATTAAATTAAGCCTTGGCTCACCTAATCTGGAGATCAGATGTGTTTTGTGCAAGGGGAAGCTGGCAGAAGTTCATTTTAGGAAGCTACTACATTCAAATCCATTATTCTAAACTTATTTCTGAACCTGCCTTTTTGATCTCATTCTTATCGCTATATAGGCATGTGTGTGAAAATCTGTAATATGTATCTGAAATGTCTAGGTCTAGAAAATAAGCTACACAGATGACAAAGATTTGAAAATATTCCATTCATTTCTATCTTAATTTCCTCATAAAGAACAAGAAACGGACCCATTGTTTCCTGAATAGCAACAAACTAGAGGTAGAACATTAGGCTGCGACTATAATTTGAAAATTCAGAGGTAAAAGAGTCTGAGCATAAACTGCTTCCTTATACATAACACAAAACTCAAAGAAATTAGAGGAGGAGGAGGAGGAGATGACAGGACGGGCAAGGAACCTAGCTCATGACTAACAGGTTTTTAGCAGGAATCCCACTGCCCCATTTCTGAGCACCCAGCTAGGTCCCTGGCATTTTCAGTCCCAGAAGCCCCTGCTAGTTCGCCAACCAGCATAGCTTGGGATTCAATGTACCACTTTATCAAGAAGCAGTCTGACTTCAGCCTGAGTTAGTGGAGCCTTACCCACAACAGCCACTCATCTGCTGATTTCTAGGTACAAAGGCATTAACAACTGCCAACGAGCCTATTAAGTAGAAGAAAAAGTGACTCTTTCCTTATTACAGGAACAAAGACATCCCCAAGAATCAATAGCTTTTAGTCATCTACTCCATTTTTTCAAAGAGATAATATACTACGTTCTATCCTCAAGTACTCTGATGTACCTTTCATACACTCCACTGGGGTCAAATGTTCCCAATAGCAGAATTCAGCCAGAAAAATTAACTGGCCCGAGTTACACAACTGTTTGAAACTAATCCAAGAACAAAGAGCAAAAAAGGACAGAGTTTCAACCCATTCTCTAACTGCTGTGCATATGTCTTAGTTTTATTTCTTCACTGCAGCCTCTCCACCCTGCCTCTCCCCCATAAAAGAAGCATTTTTACTTGTGTAACTTCTCCCTCTCATGGCAGCTGATACCCTTCCATTCCCAATGTGGCTGTTTGGAATATTCAGGGAATCAAATTAAAATAGATACTCACATCAATAGTTTGGATTTTCTGGCCCTAAATGCTAGTCCCTGCCTAGAGGTGCTAAGATTGGTACAAGATCTGAGAGGACCTTATTTGCAGTTTCCTAATTTTAGATCTTCCCTGTGGACTATATGAGCAGTCAAGAGGGAGGCAGACTGTCTTTGGCCATGTCCTAGGTGGGCCGAATTTCCAAGTGATCCAAATCTCTGGCTTTCATGCAGGCAAAGTTGTGCAAAGCAGTCCCAGAAAGGCCTTAAAAGCAAATTATCTTTTGTTTTCTGCCTGCTAGCTAGGAGAATGAAGGTGTTCTAGACAGCTATTCACCAAAACTTCCCAAATTATTTCTAGTCTCAAATGAATTTTTAGGGAGAAACTAATACATGAAGAATCAATCAATGAAGGGAAACCAGAAAGTTTTCGCTTAGTAAGCATTATAGATTGCTTTCAGATAAATTATGTTACCTTTTTTCTCACTTAATGAATGACATATATACAATCAGAAAACAGAGGGAGTATACCATCTGAGATTTCTGTTATCAACACCTACAGCTCACAACTCATACATAATGATAATAGTGTATCTATTATAATACTCAGTTTCACAGTATGGATCTGATGAGGACTAGATCACCCCATTTCTGACAAGGAGTCCAGAATCCTCACCACTTGTCACAATGCCTTTATACTCTTTACAAAAGGAAATGCAGCACATGCATATAAATTCCATCCACCTCTAGTGCAAACACTTTCAATATTCGATTGTTTACGGAAAAACATAACGGCTTCATAAAGGGAACACAGCCATCCATGTTAAAACACAGGCTGCTGCGTGCATTTTTGCTAAGCTGGGCTTCATTTTTTTAAACACTGGGCATTCATAACTTTGGTTGAAATCAAAAGAAACTGAAAGTAATCAGCTCCTTGGTAAATCAGGCCTGACATGTAAATGGATTCATGAACAAGAGAACAGTGTAACTCTCAAGACCCAGATTCTATCCTCAACATGATGCCAGCCTGCTGGAAGGCCTTCAAGGAGTTATTTCATTGCTTGTGACTTGGTTTCTCCCTTAATAAAACTGGCCTAACAGTATTTAGTTCTAGTTAGGTATACCTTCTGGAAAGTGTTGTACACAGCCAGACTAAGGGAGATTCTTCAGTATAAACTCAGTCTAAATAACATGTGGACTGGCCTCAACAAGGTAATCCACTAACTTTCTCTGTTCTAAACCTGGCCGAGTACTGCATCTCAATGAATCTGATATTTAGCCTTACTTTTAAGCTTCCTTCTTTCACCCACCAGCTATTTGTACAATAATAAGCAAAATATGTTTTCAGTCTTCTTGCAATGATTTCCTGGAATCTTCTCCATAAAATTCAGGAAAGTGCAGAAATGTCTGTGAGTTAGAACATAAATACTATTGCAACAGGATAGTCCAAGCACAGCTCAAGAAAAAACAATCAGCTGGTATCTATCCTTTTTCCGTCGTCTCTTTCACCCTTCTGTCCACACAAGCATATACATATATGATGAATAAGCCATATGTTTTGTCAAAAACAACAAAATATTAATCTATCTCTGTGTCTGCTTTGTGCATGTGCAAGCAATATGTGCACATATCATTAAAAAGTGAGATGACACTTTCTATTTCAGTAGATCCACATGGATGATAGGAGATTCCCCTTACAAAGGTCAACAAAATTCTTAGCCATAGTGCTAAGAACATTTCAGCATCTAACTATTATTTCCTTTTGTTAACATCTGCTTAACTAATTCATTGTAAATGGGGTGAGGGAAAGTTCCCTTTTTTAATAGCTCCACATCTTCTCCACTGCCAAGGAGAAAGTCAGAAAATTCCAGCATCTTCAAAGACAATCAACAATAGCAAGCAGTATCAGAGGCGTCACAGTTTGTCAAAAGTTGATATCAAGAAATTCTTTTTAAGAAGAACAAACCCCACAATTTTCACTTTCTGCCTATACAATAAGGAAGACAAAAGCAAAAAAAAGATATATTTTTAACTTAGTCAGCCTCCCTGAATTCTTGCAGCTAAAGTGGCTTTTCCTATATTCTAGATATACACTTACTGACTAAAAGTAAGTTATGTGACAAAAGTGATTCCCACCAGCTTTTAAGAGCCTACAAAACCGAAGGCTTCAGTGCAAGAATGCAAGGGGCTTTTTTTCCTAATCTCCTTAATGTCATTCTCCCTTTTATGAAATGATTAATTGCTGGCTCTTCTGGGAAGTTACAATCCTTACAATCCCAAATATGTTCACAATGGTTTCAGTATCTGCATCTACAGCTTACCTGGTATCTTCCCAGTATTTTCTTAGTTGTTTAGCTTGTGCTAGTCCTACCACTAAGATTAAAGCTTCTAGCTCTCCTCCTCTTATGGAGCAACCCATTCCTAATGCTCCCTGGCATGCATAAGTCCCACAAGAAAGTCCCATAAGAAAGTTAAAGATGATGAAGGATAAACATAGACATATTTTTCCCCTATTTAATAAAGAAAAAGTAGCACATAAAAAATGCCAAAAGAAATGAGGAGAAAGATAATTGAATTTGTACTCTCTGTATTTCTACAGGGAGAAGAACAAGAGAGATCTTCAAAATGACTATACTCTATTCAGTATTCTTTTCTGCTGCACTTTAACAGTAAAACCTCTGGGCCATACTTTCTCACAAAGGTATTCAAATGATATTTATTCCCTCATGTTCTATTACAGTCCCTCTTAATTAGTGTTATTTTAAAATATACACACAGGACCATTTTATAAATGCAAGAGGACATCATGAGGCAAGTGCATGATACTGTGAAAGCATTGCTTCATAGCTGGTAGGAGAATTCTGCTCCAAATGTCACCTTCATTTCTCTCTGGTTAAAGAACAGCAATGTTGTAGCATGACAGCACCTTAGCTGGCCATGGCATTCTTCCTGTGTTAGATTAATTCTATGCCATGGAAGGTGCACTACCACTACTTGTAAGAAAGTTAATGGAAACAAGTTTAGTTCAGATTGTCCCTAACAGAAATTGCTGGTGCCTAAGAAAACAAGAGCCTTCCCCCTATTAATATCAACAGCATAGGACCTAGGCAGGATCTGTGACTCAAGTCACCTCATAGAGGTTGGGCAACTCCGAGTAGCGTCAGAAGCTACCAAGACATGAAGTGATGCCATATGGCACTGTGAAAGCATGGGGTAAATCGTCAATCATATTTCTTATTCCAAGTTCAGTACCATAAAATTCTAGGATTCTCCTGCAGAAGAACTGTTGTACTAGATCAAACATTAAGTCCTCGCCACTTCTGTAGCTTGCCTTTGACAATGTGTGAAAACCAGATACATCCAAAGGAAGTCCACTGATGTTCCCATACAAGTTAATTTAAGAATGTCGACTGACCCCTAGAGGCAAAGATCAGATTAAGTCACAAAGCAAATGAGATTTTCTTTTCCTCTAATATTTGACCAATGGGTAGTCTTATCATAGAGAAGTGAAATTTGTCATTGAACACTTTGGTGTTGTGAGCAGCATTTAGGAACTTTTGGGGTTTCAAACCTACTGATTTACCACGTGCTGTGGAACAAGATGAAGAGAAATTACAGAGTCCCTTCTCTATCAAGTTTCATTATTTTGCATTCTGTTACAGTGCTATTTATTCAACTCATGTAATTTTATTTTTCAACCCATTTCTAAGACAAACAGTAGCAGCCTCCTCAGGCTCTTCATACTTGTTGAAACTCCCTGAAGCGATCAACAGAGCAAGGTTTCTCCTTCAATGCCAAAAGTATCTTTGGAAAGAAGCAGTCTCCTCCCTTCATCTGGGAAGTGAGAATCTTTTATCCATCTTGCTCGCAGTACAGGTAAAGCTCAAGCATTAGACAGCACAGCACAAAGACCAACAAATCATCTATGACACCCTCTCAGTCAATCATGAGCAATTACAACTGCAGTGCCAATAACCTCTGCAATACACCACTCCAAAAGACTTAAGACAATACATTTGTTCTGAGCATAGACAAGTGATCGCTATCAGTTTTTAAAGGGCTTTAAAGCCTTAAAAAACAAACCAGAAAGCCAATTATTAAGTTAATCCATACCAAAATGGTATCACAGATTGTTTACTGCTCTTTTCAGGAAGTAAAGCTGCTCAGCTTCGTTTGCTGACGCTCACTGAAAATACAGCAAACTTTTACAAGTAATTGGACAGTTTTATAGCAAGGTCATGTGACTGCCTCCCCACTGAAGTCCATCTATCAAAGCAGGCAGCTGCTGGCCTGAGCGTGGAGCACAGCAGCTATTTTCACGTAGGAATTACTGTGTCGCTTGGCAGAATTCTGTTCTATATTCAGGGGGTGACATAAACCACAGCAATGAACCCTGGAAGCTGAGTCTCTCCCTCCCTCCTGTACTGCACTCAGAGGTGAAATGCCAGCAAAACGAAACCTGTCCTGTGCCAGGGACACGTACGCTGAACAAGCATTCTCTCTGTCTTTCTTGGTCCTTTACTCCAATAAGGAAAGGTTGGACTCAGCTTCTTTAATAATTAAAAATAGATATGTGTAAATTATATTCATGAAAATTATGGAGAGGTTAAACCAATCGAAGTGAGAAATAATCCTATTTCAAAATGCTATATTCAAAAATACTACTCTGTACTAACATACCGTATGCTACTGATTAAGAATTCTGTCTCTGAACTACAAACTTTTAAAAAATTAAAACAAATTTCTTTCTCCATTCTAAACTGGGACATGACAGAGAGGGAAAAAGAAAAAAAAAATGAGAAAAATTATGCTACAGAAAGAATAAGACAAAACTTTCTGGCAGGAGCAGCGTACACTCACTCAATCACAGAGCAGAATTTTTATTTTTTTCCAAATAAAAAGAAAGGTTTTGCTTTTTCTCATAATTTATTTTAAAAATTACAACCATCTCATAAAAATGTAGCTTTAAAATTGGGATACTGCCAAGAAGCTTAGGCTTAACATTCAATCTAGTAATAAAACTGACAGATTGAAGGAGAGGACAAAAATGAATTAAAGTGAACTACAATAAAGACAAATGGGAAGCAATTCACAGTGATTATTCCTTTCTAATGCACAAAAACAGAACCAGGGTTAACTGGCTTGGCAGCTGTTCCACATGGACAGATCTCGTTGGTCAGACTGGGCAGTAAATTGAATACTGAATTTGAATGCCAAGATGATAATCTTCCCAAAATGGAAAATGGCAGTGTGGCACCGCAATCTCAGCCGATGACATGTGCATGGAGAGTTTATTTATTTCTTTTTTATTTATTTATTTAGAAAACAATGCATCAAGCTGAACTGTTTTTTTAAAAGCTTAAGGCAAATGTGTAGCAAATTGTTTTTCATCTCCTCTTTAGCCACCAAAAGGTAGAGGGTTTCGTGTTCTGCTCATTAGCGAACACAAGCTGGGGCTGCAGGCTGGCAGCTTGACTTCTCAGATCTTGGAGCTGAGGCGCCTCACCAGGCGCCCGTGCCTGGAAATCTCAGCCAATATTTTGCTTGAAAAATTCCTAGTCATAAAAATCAATTCAGCAGCTCAGCTAAACTTACGCTTATTTATTGTACGAATCTTTTTATATTGCTTTTCTCCTGACCTTTCTTAACTATTTCTCTATTATTTACTTTCTAGTCTTCATGTTTCACCTTCGTCAACGAAATGTTGCAAAAGCCCTGCATTAAGAAATTCATATTTTTTTATTTCTTTTTCCTTAAGCAAGTCTCTTTTTCTTTCAACCAAGCTAACTCTATGCTTTGTGATGAGTAACGCCAGTGAATGTGGGGTTACAATAACACAACAAATTTAGAAAGGAGAGACGATATATGCATAGCTGAGAGGTCTACTCAGAACGTGGAACGCTTACTGAAAGAGAGAAAGGAAAATCTCAGTTACCCATTAGTCAATAGAAACTGAATTAGGAATACAGTTTGATTAGGCTGCTGCAGAGAGGTTAAATTTAAGATGTATTTTGTCCTATGAAGGTGCAGAAAATCGAAATAACAGCAATTTCTGTCAAAGGAATGGTAGACAATGAGTGCTGGAGAACTGCAGAGCCACGATGATCTTGGTGACCTGAGGGTGAAGGAAGTCTGTCATTTTGCAAAATGGAGGATCACCAGTTAATAATTGAGCTTTAATGTCAGGCACATTTTGAGATATCTGTTTTTTCTTAGAATGATAGTGGTATTTTTCCATAAATGACAGACAAAAAAACCAAACAAACAAACTCTAAGCTAAGAATTCAGGAAGCAAAACAAATCAAAAATATTAGGAGAAGGATTGGGAGTGTGGGGTCTTTTGGTCATACTGTATCTTCCTTGTAAATCCTGTGCTTCACAGCACAGAGTTACCTTTTAGCCAAAATTCAAGTGCTCACCCAACACATCTTCCCAAGTAAACATCAAACTCTTCACTAACCACACTGCCTGCTCTTGTCACCAGGGAGGAGAAAGAGAGGAAAAAGACACAATGGCAGAGGACACTGTACCACACTGTCTCCTATCTCCCTTTCCCCATGGGTGTCTCACCCTTATCTCAGAGTGGCAGGCACTGATTAATTCAAAAAAGGGAGGGGGGCAAGAGAAAAAAAAAAGAAGCTTTCAACCATTTTATAAGCAGCCCATACAAGCCATTCCTTTCAACTTCGTCACAGGATTGTCTTTCACTTCCCAAAGTCCATTTCTGATGGTCTTGAGGCTAGCACTGATGTTAAACTGGATTTGTGGCTGCGCTGTCACATGTGAGAAGCCACCAGATGACTCTGACATTTCAGCTTCTCCTCTGTCCCTGCTGCTGGAACAAGGCCACCTGCATGGCTGCCCCATTTAACAGTCACAGTGGAAAACCCTCTGCTGAAGCACTCCTTCACCTGGAGTTTCCTGCCTTGCCAGGGTTATAATGCTGCCCAACAACCAGAGACCGCCCTCCATGTTTTGGGAGGGCTCTGATTATTTGGTCACCCGCAAGCAGTGCAGGTATATATACCAAGGGCTGCGGATAAACCTTTTTAACAGCCACTACATTATCTTCCACTTTCTGAAAATTCAGTCCAATTTATTTCTTTTCACACCACCAAACAGCTGCCTTTCAGCATAGATGCTTTAGAAGAGCTTAACTACAGGGTTTAAATTACATACGGATTGTTCACAATGAGAAGCAATGACGCTAAGAAAGCACACAAGTCCCTTGCAGGCACTTTTTCTTCCATGAAGTGAGTAGAAGGGACGTGCTTTAATAAAGAAAGCTTTCCCAGTTAAATTCCTGTGAATTATTAATGGTCCTCTCAGGTGTTTAGGTACACGTCCAACCATTAGATTACACACATAGGTTATCAGCAAGAAATGGAGAATCATCCCTGCAGGGAATTGGGATTACAGCAGAGTCTAGCCAAGAATAAAATGTAGAGTGAGACAACTACTGCTCTTCTTGAAGTGCTCACATGTTCAGAGTTTGCCTGAGATACAGAATACAGTTTGTGCATAAAGGAGAATTTATACACATGCTTGTATTCATAATTCTGCACTTAAAATCACACTAGACATATGAACACATACTCTGTGCACAAAGCCCTTTCTTTTATGCAAACAACTTTGCTTTCTTAAAAAAATAGGGAGTTCTAAATTTGATTTTCTAACTGGTCCTTTTTCCATTCATTTTGAATAAGAACATGGTACTAATGATGTGATAAGCAATAAATCTATTTGCCACTGAAAGAAAAGTAAATGTTAGGTATACTGTCTTTCTATCTGTGTGTCTGACTTGTACTAAAGCAGAAATTACTCTTTACGTACATCAACAGCATTGGCACAGCAAGTATAAATAACAGTGTTCAGCAATTGTAACAAAATATCACATAATTTGTATCAAACACTACCAGTGAACACTGGCTGATAGGACTGTGAAAGGAAACAGTGCAGAGAGTTCAGAATTGAAGGAAGGAGGGGGAGAGCAGCTACAGGAAAGATTGGGAACACAACACTCTCAAGCTGCAATGGACTTTACACAAGAAAAGAACAACCAAGTCTGGCCACTTCATGGCAGTAACCATACAAAGCTGTGAACAAAATGGTTAACTACAGATGACAGCACACAGATACGGGTACAGGGAAACAGATTGCTGCTTTTAGAAGTCCCAGAGCTCAGCACCTGAAAGGGAGAACCAGCTGACAAAATGGTGAAGGAGTCTGGGGGCTTGGAGCAGAGCTGCAAGGCACCAGAGTTGTGAAGCTATCCTCAGCCACAACCCAGCAATCACTTCTCTCTTCCCAGCTTTTCAAATCAAAAGACAACCGGAGGCTGAAACGAAAATCATCAGCATATTTAAACCATCAAACCAATCAATCCAGCAGCGTGGATGCTGGATGCAGCTATAGTGCATGGTGGGGTTTATTTTCTTATTAACCTTTATAAGGGGAAAAACAATGTGTTTGATGTTTCCAGTTAGAAAATGTAACCTAAAGGCATGCCAGCTAAATGCAAAGCTAATTCTGATAACTGAGAATTGTTTCCTGGAGAAACAACCTGAAGAAAACAATGAGAGAAGATGTTGACCCGTTCCCTTCTCCATGTTCTCAGCCACTTCCCAACCTCCTTCTCTTCTTCCTCCTATTTTTCCTCCTCTTTTCTTTTAAACCACCCAAATCTTTTGTTTCTCCCCTGCAGTCCTCCTACTACCCCATTATTCTGTTTTTCACTGCTCTGTGCAAGTCAGCTTTTTTCATTTCCCTTTCTGAACACTACACCATAAGCATGTTGCCCCACACTGTCCCCTCAACACAGACATCATCCCTCCCTTGTGTCCCTCATGGCAGTCCTGGAGATCCTTCTCAGAGCTGCTGAACACACTCGTGCTCTTGCCATAGTTACTGTGCGTGCTCTTGAGCTGCCTTTCTGCTGTGGAGTTCGGCAACCGTGTCGCAACAGCTGCACTGGTAGAATAACCAGAACATAAATATTGTCACAGTTTAGTAAGGCTGAAATTAAACCACTTTGGACTAACGGAGCTGAAGTGGAGTTCTACACATGCACTGAATCATGAAAACAATTTAATTCTGATGTGTGACATACCACAGAGCAATATTTTCTCTCATGTTTTACGTTCGCTATAGGGCAAAGCAGTAACGGCTTTTCCCCTAAATGGAAGTTTTGAAAAGCCGCCAAATCAGGCCTGAGCTATGCTGTTCCCTCTCCCGACCCTTTTGCTTCCCCCTCCCATCCATTGTCTTTCCTCTAATCAGAATCCTATGCTTATTCTGGAAGGAACTGGATATTCTGTCATGTTACCATTCATGGAAACATTTTGAGATACTGAAGTTGACATATACTGCAACAACCAAGCCAAGAAATAACTGCTGTAAGGAAAAGCAGTGTGAAAGCTCCTGTAATTACTAGAGGAAGAATTAAAAATGTTTACTTCCACTCCACAAACTCATAAATAATACCATTTTTAAGGTATCATAAAGTAAGCAACTAAAACCTTAGACTTTTTTTAGACACACAAAATGGATTTGTTTCTACCCCATCACTTTAATTTTATTTTGTCATAAAAAGCTGACTATTAATACAGAAAGCAAGCTTCACTTATATAATATAATGCTAATTCTTTTTGTGGTACCCACTTCTGCAATAGGCATTTGACAGTGTTACTGAAAAGAAAATGAGGAACACCCCCAATGCAGCTGCACCCATGTGGAGTACCCATTTCAGCTACTTCAGATTCACTGGAAATCAATGAGAGCTACACTAGTGAATTCGTACAGAAAGCCTTTGTGCTATGACAAGTTTATTATGTAATCATAATCACACTGATTTGTGGAATGGAAAGTCTAATGTTCTTGTCTAATTTCTTCAGTTATATTTAATGTAAGGTTCTCTTGTCAAAATCTATGGAATTACTCTGTATTTTCGATATGTTAATACATAGTAGAAACCACTTTTGTAGAGGCAGAAGTTTTTAGTTTGTTTTCTTATATTCAAATTTCACTGGAAATGATGTATTAACTAGCAAAAACCCCTCATCTTTTCAAAAAAAAAAAAGTCTTTTACAGGAGATGATGTTGAACAAGAACTTCCCATACTGGTAGGAGGAAAGGGGCAAAACACCTAGAAAGCTATTGCGTACTGTCATGAGTCACTTTAAAAATATCTGCCACAAATACAAAAAATGAAAATATTTATTTTATGGTGCTACATAAATACATTTGAAATGGTTTTCTCAGCCTTTTCTGTCACCATTCTAAGGCATCAAAAGCCGCAAAAAAAAAAAAGAAAAAAAGCTGGAAAAAAAGCCCAAGATGACAACCTAGTGAGAGCTATTAAAAAGGAGTAAAAGGTTTGTATGGAACCTGTGACTTTTACAGCTAATTATTTTCTCAGGTCTGGAATTCCAACCTGCACAGAACACATTTACAGTTCATAAACACGATTAAAAAGATTTTTGCAAAATTCATTGTTGTCACAGATGGCAATGGTTATATCTTTCAGCACAACTGCAACAGCTGGCTGCATGAACTACAACCAGCTGGATGGAGTCCACTTTCAAGGCGAGCAGTAATGACTGCAGACAACCATACTACCTCTACTACCTTCATATCTGAGAATCAAAAAGAGCATGGAGGAAAGCATAAATCAGAACAAAACAAAACTGAAGTAACTCAGCATCTACCTTCTGAAGAGCTTCAGTCTATCACCTCAAAAGTATACCATAAAATAGTAACTATAGAGAAGACAGAAACACACTTGTGCTGGACATACAGCACTAGTGCATTCAGTTACATAACTGGGATGAAAAACAACCAGAATAAACTGTGTCTTGGTCCATCACACTCAGCAAGAGTTATAGACCTCTACAAGATTTAATCTTATTTTAAGAATGTGTAATTGCTATAATTAATTACACTATTTTAGTGTATTTGGCTCTTGTCCTAGCATGTAACAAATGAGATTTCAAAATAACATTAGTTCCAACATCAGTTCAACTTGGGTACTAGCATTCCCTTAGTCATTAAAGATAATAACTCACTGCACCACACAACAGAAGCACGCTCATTAGGTTATTAAAAAATCAATTTGTCGTACATCTCATATGACCACATCCTATGTAAGTGAAGTACTGCAATCACAAGAGAGCTGAAGTGAAATTCTTCGAGTACCTTCTCTGACAGTCAGCTTTTCTGCATTGTTTCCTAAACACTGAATTTAAATAAAGAA
Source organism: Mesitornis unicolor (assembly GCF_000695765.1). Classification (NCBI taxonomy): domain Eukaryota; kingdom Metazoa; phylum Chordata; class Aves; order Mesitornithiformes; family Mesitornithidae; genus Mesitornis; species Mesitornis unicolor. The sequence continues at coordinate 103,658 of NW_010165567.1, read as the reverse complement.
CCACTGAAAATGCAATGTACCTGGCTTTTGTGCACTGGAATAAGTGCACATGCTCATCTCATGCTCCTTTGCTTCCATTATAAGCAGGATTTGTCTTAAGTTATCAGATCATTATTCAACCATCAAATTCAGTTGCCTCTGGCAATGGTCAGTCCTATCTAGTTGAATATGAGTAAATACCTTACTAGACAAAAATATCCCCAGCTGAAAGCAGAGTCCTTAGAAAACATGCATTTAACAAGAAGACTCCAAACTCCTTTATCTTTGAAGGCTGTTCATCAATAAATTTCAGAATAAGATTCCTCTAATTAAAGAAAGATAGTGTCTGACACAACTGAGCCCAAAAGAAAGGATCTCAAGTACATCATGAGTATATGCTCTCTCATGATAATAAAGCTTTTGGTTTCGGTGGGGCCACGTATGCAAATAAAGACTCCTCAGACAAATGAAGGAATAAGCCCCACTCTCAGACCTCATGTGTTTTCTTCCATAATCAGTGAGCTTCACAAGAAGGTTACAAAAATCCTCACTATGTCTACAGACAGGTGGTTTTCCAGAATGCTGGGGCCACACCAGCTGTTAACTCTGGACAACATTATTGCAATTCCAACTATTGGGGTAATTGTGGGGTTTCTCTAACCTGCACATGAAATAAACAAGAAAACTCATAAAAGACGTATTTCACACTCTGCCAACTCATCAGCCGGCCAGTTCTACAGGTAAGAAGCAGAAGTTTTGTAAATCTGTTCAAGTTTTTTTTAAGTTTGTTAGTAGCCAGAGGCGCTCTAAGGAAAGCATTGGACTGATACCTGTTGAAGACAGTCACCTGACATACACGAACGAAGAAAAAGCGGAGGCATTCAATGCTTTTTTCTCTCAATCTTTAATAATACTGATAGACTGTGGGCTGCCTAGTCCTCTTGAGTTGGAGGACCTTGACTGTGGGAACAGTGACTTTCCAGCTGTGGATACTGAAATTATAAAGGACCAGCTGAATGTTCCTAAGTCCATGGGGCCAGATGGGATACATTCCAGAGTACTGAAAGGTCTAGCAGATGTTACAGTAAGACCCCTCTAGATCATCATGCCTTAGGAGTCTGGGGAGGTCCCTGCATGCTGGAAGCCAGCCAGTATTATTCCAATTAACAAGAAGGGTGTGAGGGAAGACCCAGGGAACAACAGATCTGCTAGTCTATCCTCAGTACCTGGAAAAATTATGGAGAAGATCATACCAGGTGCTACTGAAAGGCATTTTAAGAACAATGCAATCATCAGGCACAGTCAACACGGGTTCACAAAGGGAAAGTCCTGTCAAAATAATTCAATATACTCCTATGATAAGGTTACCTGCCTAGTGGGTGAAGGAAAGGTGGTGGATGTAGTTTTTCTGTAATTTAGTAAGGCTTTTGATACTGTCCCTCACAGCATCTTCCTGGACAAGCTGTCCAACTGTGAGATGAGCAGGTTGATGGTGCACTGGGTGAAGAACTGGCTGAAGGACAAAACTCAAAGTTTTGTAGTGAATGGGGCTACATCTGGCTGGTGACTGGTCACGAGCAGTGTTTCTCAGGGCTCAATTCTAGGGCCAGTTCTGTTCAATATGTTTATCGATGATCTGGATGCAGGAGTCAAATGTACCATTAGCGAGTTTGCTGTCAATACTAAACTGGGAGTTGCTGTTGATTCTCTGGAGGGACAAGAGGCCTTGCAGAGGGATCTGGATAGATTAAAGCACTGGGCAATCATCCATGACATGAAATTTAACAAGAACAAATGCCAGATTCTGCACATGGGACAGAGTAATGCGAGACACAAGTATAAATTGGGAGAGGAGGGCTGGAGAGCAGCCCTGCAGAAAGGTATCTGGGGTGCAGGATGACAGCAGGCTCAACATGAGTCAGCAGTGTACCCTGGCAGTCAAGCGGGCAAACCACATCATGGGGTGCATCAAACACAGCACAACCAGCCAGTCAAAGGAGGCGATTATCCTGCTGTATTTAGCATTGCTGCGGTCTCACCTTGAGTACTGTGTGCAGTTCTGAGCCCCACAACTTAACAAGAATGTGAAGGTCCTTGAATGCATCCAGAGGAGGGCATCAAAGCTGGTGGAAGGGCTGGAAGGTGAGTAGCAGCTGAGGACCTTGGGTTTGTCTGGTTTGGAGAGAAGGAGGCTGAGGGGCAACCTCCTTGCTTCCTAAGGAGAGGAAGTAGAGAGGGAGGTGCTGATCTTCTCCATGGGATCTAGTGCCAGGATGCATGGGAATAGTTCAAAGCGGCATGAGGGGAGGTTTAGACTGGACTTTAGGAAGCATTTCTTTGTCCAGAGGGTGGCCCAACACTAGAACAGGCTCCCCAGAGAGGTGGTCAATGCCCCATTCCTGTCACTGTTTAAGAGGCACTTGGACAATGCCCTTAATAATCTGCTTTAACTTTTGGTCAGCCCTGAATTGGTCAGGGTCTTGAACCAGACGGTCATTGTAGGTCCCTTCCAACTGGACCTATTCTGTTCTGTTCTGTCCTGTCCTATCCTATCAATCCTCCTGCCCAGCACCCGTACACATGAAGATTATTTTGATCAGTAGCATCATGGGTTAAACTAGCCATGATGTGACTGCCTGGGGAGAAACAGGAAGGGAAGACCTGTGCTTTCACGCATCCAGGAGAACATGCCAGGCACAGATAGGTGCTAATGGAGGCACTCTACCTACAGCAATCACAACTTTGCAGAATTTCATATATAGGAATGGAAATATCAGTCTATATTTCCACCATTACTATTACCTTGGGATCACTGAATTTTGCTCCAACAGCTGCCTCAGGCCTACTCCTTACACAGTTATGTCCTCACATGACAGAAACCATCTGTTCCCAAATCAGGACAAGTAGAATCGTAGTTGATGCACTAAATGGAGTCCTAAACCTGCTTCTTTTCCCATTTGTACCAATCAGTTGCGCCCCATTTCCCATTTTGAAGTTACCCCTCACAAGCAAAAACAATCATACATCTGAAACAGGTGCAATGGGAGATGCACTGCACCTCCAAAGGCCTACTAATAGGTCCACTGTCCCTGTTCTCAGGCTACTATGCCTCATATTTAGGCAACTCCATGTTTCCTAAGTGCAACTGAAGTGTGCAGTAACGCAAGTCTACAAACACAGAAAAACCTTTAAAGGACTCATAACTTCAAAGCAATTGAGCTCAGGCTTAAGTCTCCTATGACTTTACAGAATTACTTTCTTTCATAACACAGGGTTTTAACTTCACACAGAAACACAGAATCACAGAACGTTAGGGATTGGAAGGGACCTCAAAAGATCATCTAGTCCAATCCCCCTGCCGGAGCAGGAACACCTAGATGAAGTTACACATGTAGGCATCCAGGCGGGTTTTGAATGTCTCCAGAGAAGGAGACTCCACAACCTCTCTGGGCAGCCTGGTCCAGTGCTCTGTCACCCTCACTGAGAAGAAGTTCCTTCTCAAATTTAAGTGGAACCTCCTGTGTTCCAGCTTGTGCCCATTACCCCTTGTCCTATCATTGTTTGTCACCGAGAAGAGCCTGGCTCCATCCTCATGACACTCACCCTTTAAATATTTATAAACATGAATGAGGTCTCCCCTCAGTCTCCTCTTCTGCAAACTAAAGAGACCCAGCTCCCTCAGCCGTTCCTCATAAGGGAGATGCTTCACTCCCTTAATCATCTTTGTAGCCCTACGCTGGACTCTCTCCAGCAGTTCCCTGTCCTTCTTGAACTGAGGGGCCCAGAACTGGATGCAATATTCCAGATGCGGTCTCACCAGGGCAGAGTAGAGGGGGAGGAGAACCTCTCTTGACCTACTAACCACCCCCCTCCTGATACACCCCAGGATGCCATTGGCCTTCTTGGCCACAAGGGCACAGTGCTGGCTCATGGTCATCCTGCTGTCCAGCAGGACCCCCAGGTTCCTTTCCCTTACGCTGCTCTCTAATAGGTCATTCCCCAGTTCACATTTTACAAGTTTGTCAGGCATAGGATTAAAACCTCCTTTTCCCAGATGATGCTTCAGAACAGTAAAGCTAGGCTATAAACCAAATATGTAAGCTAGAAGTAATGTATGGTATGAAAGGTGTCAAATAAAATTGCCATTCCAAATAGATCACTTCAGATACAACGTGCAAGATATCCTGTACGCTGAATTACACAAGTCTGACTGAGCATAGATTATGCCATGCTGTTCTTATCCACATCAAAAGCACTATCACTTAAGCCATTTATTGTCAGCCCATTAGCTTGCCTTTAATTAATATGGGTATGCTCATAATTTTACAAGTTATTATTTTACATTGACTATGCAACCAATGAAAGTTTTCTTGTGATTCAGACTATTAAAATGCCCCTAAAGTCTACAGTCTTTACACTTAAGGTAAAGCATTAACTTGGAGACTGATACACAGATAAAAGAACTAAATTTAGGAAAAGATATATGTATACCTTAGTGTATGTGGCACACAGAAATACTAATCACAATCAGGTCTGATAAACAGAAATACTGAAACTGATTTTATGTCCAGAAGTAACAATTAAGTAGGTCTTGAAATGCACATACAAAATAAAAACTAGTGCTACTTATTGTGGCACTTTGAAAAGCATTAGGGAGCAACTCAAGGAATATTTGTATGTCATTACAATTTTAGGAAGAATATTACTGCAGAAGCAAGCAATTTAAGTGACTTCATTTTGTGGGTCTGAGCTGAGAAAGCTGATTATTCAGACATGGCATTTACAGGTCTGACAAACAAACCAGGAAAATACTGGAGACTAAACAAACTCTGAAAAGAAAGGAATAGATTGACACAAATAATCAAGTTCAGATAGAATCACAGAATCACAGAATGGTTTGGGTTGGAATAGATCTTGAAGATCACTCCATTCCATCCCCCCTGCCACACCTCCCATTAGACCAGGTTGCTCAAAGCCCCGTCCAACCTGGCTTTGAGTGATTGGTACCTAATTTAACCATAAACTGAAATACAGTCAATATTTCTAAAGTCCAGAAATAAACACACCTGTAGACTTCGCCTGCTTTTGCCCTAGATCCTTTCTCTTTCCCATCACAAAAAATATTTCCTTTTTAATAAGGTTGCATATTATAGAACTGAATGACTATATGAAAACAAGTGCTGGTGAACAGGGCAGGCAAACAGGCCATGGCACATCAGCCAGGGCATGGTGCAGCAAGGGTGTGCAGACAGGGTGTGCAGGCAGGGAGCTGGAGCTCTGTCATAAGTACCAGGGAACTACAGTGTCTACTCAGCAAAAAACCAAAGCCTCTCCAAGCTCTGCACCAGCTACATCTGATGCAGCCTCCCAGATAGAGCTCCAGCGTGTGCATGCTTCCACACAAATATCAGGCTGCAGGGCGTGCCCCACTCTTGGACACCAGTGATGAGTTCACTTGTGGGAGGTGTGCCCAGGTGGAAGAACAATTGGGTGGAGTCTCATGATTGCTAGCCCTTGTTTTTGTGGGGGACTTCAACTTACCAGATGTCTGCTGGAAATACAATACAGCAGAAAGGAAACAGTCTAGAAGGTTCTTGGAGCGTGTGGAAGAGAACTACCTGACACAGCTGGTGACTCAAACAACTAGGGAAGGTACCCCGCTGGACCTGTTGTTTGTGAACAGAGAAGGCCTTGTGGGTGAAGTGATGGTTGGAGAATGCCTGGGGCACAGCAATCATGAAATGATAGAATTCTCGATTCTTGGAGAAGTAGAGAGGTCAACAGAACTGCCACCTTGGACTTCTGGAGGGCAGACTTTAGACTGTTTCGAAGGCTGGTTGACAGAGTGCCTTGGGAGGAAGTCCCAAAGGGCAAAGGAGGCCAAGAAGGCTGGTCGTTCTTCAAGAAGAAAATCCTGGAGTCACAAGAGCAGGCCATCCCCATGTACCAAAAGATGAGCCAGTGGGGAAGAAAACTAGTCTGGCTGAACAGAGAGCTTTAACTGGATCTCAGAAAAAACAGGAAAGTCTATGAGCTTTGGAAGAAGAGGCAGGCAACTCAGGAGGACTAGAAGGATGAAGCGAGATCATGCATATGAGGGTGAGAGATCACCGGAACAGGTTGCCCAGAGAGGTGGTGGAGGCCCCATCCCTGGAGATATTCAAGGTCAGGCTTGATGGGGCTCTGAGCAATCTGATCTGGTAACATTGTCCCTGCTCACTGCAGAGGGGTTGGACCAAATGATCTTTAAAGGTCTCTTCCAACCCAACACATTCTATGATTCTACGCAGGGAGAAAATTAGAAGGGCTAAAGCCCAACTAGAATTTAAATTGGCTAATTCTGTGAAAGATAATAAAAAATGCTTCTATAGTTATATTAACAACAAGAGAAGAGCCAAGGAGAATCTCCATCCTTTACTGGATGCAGGGGGAACCATAGTGACAAAGGATGAGGATAAGACTGAGGTACTTAATGCCTTCTTTGCCCCAGTCTTTAACAGTAAGGTCAGCTGTTCTTCAGGTACCCAGCCCCCTGGAGAGGGATGCCAGGTACTCACTTAGCTCTTTTAAAACCCCTTCCCTAAGCACCTTAAAGTACCTCATGCAAAACAACACTTGACAAAAGCTTAGGCAAAAAGCACTTCAAGCTGAGACAAATTTTGTAAGGAAGTGAAATTAAGCTGCAAATTGTTGGGAGCTCAGTGAAAACCCTAAGAGATAACAGATACCATATAAGTCAACCATTAATTTCATCAGACACAGCAATGGTGGGATGCTCATTTCAGGTGAGGAGGGCTCCCACAGACCATTTTAAACAGAGTTCTGCACTGGACCCATCAAAGTGGACAGGTGGCTGGCACAGGAGCAGCAAGGCGAGTGCAGGCCTGCAGAAGAGGGGCTGCAGGGGAGTGGACAGCTGAGCTCCACAGGACAATCCTGCTCATCTTGTAGGACCTGAGGCCATAAGCTTTATGAAAACTCCATGGTTAAACTGGCAGGTCACAAAGAACTCTTCCAACATATCACTTGTTAAGTAAGTACCATTTTTCAAAGAGACAAAAGTAAGAACAGACATAAACCTAGCTTTTCAAATAAGTAATGAGGGAGAGCAAAGACATAGCACTGTGCAGATTTCTGAGCAGTCTGTTCTCCCAAGAAGGTGTACAACCTAAGTCTGTTTTTTCAACTGTATTGCATACAATTCCACACAATAAAACTACCCTGATTAAGTACCCTAACGTTAACTAAGCTAAGCTGCGTGTTGCAAGTCTGGTACACTCAGTTAGCTGATCTTCCACTCCTCATTAAATTAGATGTTAAACTAACTCAGTAATTCCTTTCTCATCTTCTGCAGAGCTTAATGTCTCAGGCTAGTGGAGCAAAAAGGAGGAGGGCAGGAAGACAGAAGAAATTAAGAGTAAATGATGGACTTTTAAGAATAGAGATGGTGTAAGCACTGGCAAAAGACACACCTGAGGAACAGATGGGTCTTTCAAGCCCTCGCTCACTGGTGACAGACGGAAGCATCCAAGAATATAAGAGATGCCTGATGGCATCTTTCCAGCAGAGTAAACCAAAAAGTTCCTGATGAGTTTTCTATTTTAACTTCTTTAACTTACTTATTTTTTTAGTAATGAAAACTGTAATTAAAAAGCAGGAATCCTTTTGCTGAAACACTGGGCTTTCAGTCATTCCCCCACAGCTGCCTGAAGTATAGCAGGACGAAATGAAGCTGCATTCCATTGAAAACACCTGTATTCACATACCAAGTTTTTACACAATTCTTGTCTTGCTTTCAGTGGGTTTTTTTAATGCCCCTGCACAACTCGCCATTTTCAAATGTGTTTACTATTTGTCACTTCTTATTCTCAGTTCAGAATTTTTGCTGAGGCAATGTTTCAGTTGATAAATTAACAGTAAAAAATCTCTGGGTCAAGAGTATGCCATTATTTACACAGAAAGATGCACATTCTTCTCAAAAAGATTACTCATTTTCCACTGCAAATCAACCTCCCTTTCCTCCCATACCTATAAAAAGTGTCAATGACTTATTTCTAGACGTGCTAATGCTATTAGAATTATCAATAAATTCTCCTTCCTTTCCCTTCTCTCCTTTGAACTAACACAGGAGTACAAAATGGGGACTACACCTTTGAAAGGAAAAGCAATCATTATTGACTGGCGCATTTTGGATTCTGCTCTGTGTTTCCCTGCATGGTTTTAGAGATGGGAAGCTGGAAGGCCAGGCAGAATGGTTTTCTAGGTCAGATCCAACCCATGGGCCAGGAAGACAAAGAAAAATAAAGTTTTCTCCATTTTGCAGAAAGGGTAGCAAGCAAAAATGAAACTAAAATGTCTCCCGTAACATCATCCCAAAGGTATACATCAGAATCAAGAACTCAGTAAAGGTATTTCCAAGCCTCATTTGAATTATTCTTGACCTCTTCCAACAATATTCAAACCTAAAATGAAATTCAGTACCAGAAAGAGATGTTGCACATCAACTGTGAAGATCATGTCGAAATTTCAGTTTATTCTGCTCATTCCATAGCAGAAGTTGTAGACTTAACAAATAAGATGTTACAAATTTTTATCTCTACATTTGGGATGCTATTCAAGACTTCCCTAACTTCCCTGCTTCTAGAAATCGCGACATCCCAGGGAAAGGACTGGGATATCAGACAATGTCCTAGAAGCAAAAGCAGATGGAATAGCAAAGCCATAAATGTTATTTTCATGGATATAGCTCACACAGCCAGAGGAGAACAAACTGCATAGTTACTGGGAATATATAACCAGCTAATCAAAAGCCATTTCTCTAAAAAGGATGCTTTCCAAAATTTTCCCAGGAAACAGGTTTCTTCAGCTGTTTAGTGTCACTAAGCCGGCTGTCACTGCAACAATGTCATTAACAAGGATGTGCAACATATCAAGAGAATGTCATAATTTATTGCATAAGAGCAATATTGCTACTGCTGCTCTGGGATGCAAAGCCTTCTTTCTATAACCTTCAATACCAACTTATCCAGCTCCATACCTAAAGAGATAAAGTAGCAATGGGTTTAGGACAGATGTAGCATTTTTAAATAATCATATTCTTTCAATTTTAAAGTCTCATTTGGTTGGCAGAATGCCACCAGAGTATGCAATTTAATACAGTCATAGCCGTCACAAGACTTACTAGATTGCTCTATCCATGGACTGTCTTCTATATATAACCGATAACAGCTTGCATAATTAAGGTTGCATTTAGAAGTCTCAGCTATGTAACTAATGGCTCTTTGCAGTGAGCTTTCATTATATATGGAACACAAGCTCCCCTTTACAACAGAAATGTTTCTTCTCCAAAGATGCCTCAAATGTTTTGATGTTGTATTTACAATAATCTTCAATGTTAACAAGGGCTCCAATTTTAAAACCTGGTGCAATTCCTTTGAACTTTTAATATTAAACTGCAGACTTTTTCTTCATATAGAAGAGAAAGAGAATTTCCTATGAGTGTTAAACAAGGAAAACTCTGTATATTATTATTATTATTACATACTGGATTGTGAAACAACTGAAGACTCCTTATCTTGCAGCTCATCAAGGAGTCCATCTCACTTGGTACACAGCAGAAAAAGAAGCTGTCAAAAGCAGGAATACCTGGAAAGCTGCCAGTTAAAAGTAGATTTTGTGCAGAGTTGTGATACTGCTACTTTCAAAGAAAACCAGACACATCTAAACGTGACACAAGACTTTCCCTTCCCAGGCAGTAAGCAAGATATCACAAGAACAAAATTTGAGATGACAAATATAGGAGGTATGACATTTCAAAACAGTCCGCAGGACTACTTATTTCTGCATCATTTGCTTATTATTCAGTGGGCTTTCTCCATCAAAGGAACTCAAGTTTATGCACTTAGGTACTAATCCACAGAGTAAACAGAAAACAGTACTGAACGATGGAAACTAAACAGACTAAATTAATTTAAAACAGCAATTTTAGCACAGCCCAAATTTTCTTCTTGCTTGGCACAGGACAATGAAAATAAGTAAGATGTTGAACACTCAGTGTACCTTTTACAACCAGTGGAGTATCAGCACCTTTGAGGGAGAAATAAGCCACTTATTTGGTGGTCAAGTAATTAACCAAAACCATGTATCTCTTAGAAATAGCAGTTGCAGGATCTGAGGTATGTCACAGCTTTATCATTACCCAAGATTCTTTTAAATTTCCTTTCAGCATTATTTGTTCCTCAGTTATTTCTAAGACATTGGCAATAAGCACCCAAAATACCCAGAAAATAAGCACTGGGTCTTATAACAAACTTTTGCAGCTACTGGAACAGAATTCATTTCACCAGTTCTGCTTTATGGAGCATTAACATTATACAAAGGCTTCACTTACTATCAGAGGCTTTCAGGACAATTTTTGGATAGGCTCTATTTTGCTCATTTTTAGATAACATTAGGAGTGGTCTATTAACCTGAGACAAGCGCATGTCATTTTGACCTTATACATATTCAAAGCAGTGGGAAATCAAGTGAACTGAATTTGCTGTTACGCAACTCTATTGTCCAAGAGCCAGTAAAACAAAAAGAGAGAAAGTCGCACCTCCTTCTTTTGCTATAGTAACAATCCCAGTATGAAAATTGTGACTGTTGTCCAAACCTTTTACTTTCACATCCTATGGCATAAATCCCTAACATCACAGGAAGTAAAATACTCAATCCTTAGAATAATATTAGAAATGCACACGACACACTCTGTACCTTACCATCAACACCAGTGCATGCTGAGACATTATAAAGATGTTACAATGAGACATCTGTTGTGAGCACCCAGGTAACCTCATCTGTTAGTCGTATAATTTGTCTAAGTACTTATATGGCTCCCTCACTGTATTACTAAGGTATTTCACAGGCAGTTATGAATTTATCCAGGAAATATCCTTGTAAAATAAGCATGGTTATCTCCAGTTGAGAGGTGAAGAACAGATATACACAGGAATGGAGTGCACTGCTGAAGGTCACATTGAAAGTCTATGAAACAACCATAATCAGACCAGAAGTCTCCCAAAATGACAGGTTGTTTTGTGAGTCCTCCCATGCTGTTCTTCCTCCCATGCTGTCTTGGCTGAACAGAAAGTCAAAAATAAGCAGTAACATGACCTTTTGCTTCTCAAGTTTGAGACAAAATTATTACCTCTGACTGAAATAATCTTAAATGTTAAGAATGCTTAGACCTTCTGTGTCATGCCACCACAAATACCTTAGTATGCCTTTATCCATAATATTCTTAACAAAATGCTTATATCATAATTGTCCCACCAATTGCTACTGCTGCTAGTGGTAGCTGTGGCAGAGCTGAGTAACAGTGGCTATTTTCATCATGCAGAAATAGTTCTGCAGCAGCTCATATTGAGTTTATAGCATTTAGGAGCAAAGAGGACATCTGTTTACCATTCAGGAGTCTTTTTGAGTCCTTGTCCTGAATGATCAATTTTCAGTAACTTCAAATCTAAGATAGGTGTATGTCAAACCTGCCTGCTTCCTAGTAAAATCTATGGAGGTGATTTGAAGAAACATAGGGATGAGAGGGATGCAAACCTAACAAAGAAGTTCTATGCCTGTAATCATCCCTTTTTGCAGGGAATATCAATTGGTATAACAAAATAAATATTTCCGTACAAACTATTGCTTGCTTATAGCCTCTGACCTTTCACAGTACCATGAAGCTAATCTTTCTCAATTTTCATCCTACTCCATGTTCATATTAGCAATTCCCTACCACAAGCAGCCTGATAACACTAGGAACGGTGCTGGCAAGCAAGAATCTTTATAGCTTGGTTTTGATGGGCATTCTGTTTCTTTGGGAATGTAAAACAAAGACTTCATGGTTTTGTAGTGCTCCTAGCGCCGAGTAACTACCAGGAAGCTTACTGGTGTAATTTGACTGTGAAAGCAAATTAACCAGAAGCACAGATTTAGGCTCAGAAAGGAGTTTCCCCAAAGCAGGAATTCTAGGATTCATGGGGGCAATTTGCTTCCTCTGTAATATTGTCCACTTGCAAGGATCACATAGTAATTTCTGACTAACAATGTCCATGTCTGTGCTACTACACAGACCTCAAAGTCTAGTACTTCCCTGCAGCTTGTGATAACTTCTGAATATTTTTCACCTTTTGTACCAGAGACATTTAGTTTGTTTCAATCTACTGGAGTGTTTTATGACTTACAAATGTAGAGGGTGGGTCTCTGGGTGGGTGTTCAACAAGCCTTTCTGCACCATGCATATATCACATGTGCACATATCACATGTACAAACAAATTTGATGGACTTCCACTGTCCTGAGTCCTCATCCTATCAGGAAGCCTGAGAAATTGTCTGAAGTGGGCTCAGTCTGTCCATACCACATCTGTCGTCAGAAGAACTGCAGAAACAGCATGAAACAGATGTCTAATATAACTTGGAGGATGAAGAAATCAGCATGTGATTTAAAAATCTGCAAACTTTCAGCATCATACACAAAAGCTGGCTGCAAGCAGCACTTCTCGGGTGCACTGCTCCTCTTAAAATAGCTTATTAATGATCAGAGGCACACTTACTGACTTTGAAGCGGCACGGGTTGGGCTTAATGTAGTTCAAGCTATCCCAAGGAACACACAGATTCAACCAGTAGCTGAATGTCTCCCCCCTTCCCCATCAGACAGACCATCTTGCAAAAATGCTAATTCAGAATGGTAGAAAACCATCAGGATCCCAATTTCACACCAAACAGAAATCAGCTTATGCAAGAGCTACATCACAGTACAGTCAATGTGTGATCCTTTCACACACTTGACACTAATGTAACCAGCCATCAAGTTGATCAGCCAATCCTTCCTAATACCTCATAAATCAGCATCACAATTCAAACATCTGCTGTTAAGACAGCACGTGTAACAAATGGTAGTGCTGAGAATAGAACCTGGTACTTTTCTCTGCATCTTTCCTGTGCCAAAGAAGGCTTAAATACATAAACCCCCTGAATGAAAACTACATAAGTCAAAAAAAGGACTTCATCTTACAGAGATGACAATAAAACTTCAGCTTGAAAATATGACAGCTGTAAGCAAAAGCAACACATCATCCCAGCAAAATTCTCATCAGAAGCTTGTGTCTTACTGCAGTACAGTATACTTAACTATTTCTGACTGGGAAGACAGAGCACTATCTGCTGGTTCCCAACTTCAAATCCTGCCACAAACAGCTTCCCTTTAGAATCGCTCAGTCTAGTCTTCACCATGCCCAACTCCAGCATATATTGCAAGATCAGCTCAGCCCACCACGGTGTGATATAAGACTGTCAGATTCCACCATCTGGTGTGACAGAAAATTTTTTCATTAAAAATTTTAGAAATTTATTGAGTGTATTTGCCTCAGTGCATATTCTCCCTCAAAAGGGAAAAGGTCTCAAAAAGTCTCTAGATCGTTAAAGCACCCCAAAGGTCCCCGAATCATTCATTCCAACCATCTACTTCCCCTAGCAACTCTTCACCCTCATCTTCCCATTTGATAAGCATCTAGAACAGACATCAGCCATAAAGGATCTTCTTTTTTCTTCCTCTGACACACTTCTACACAAAGCATTTCATCCACAGTATCCCTGCGGTTAAGGTCAATGTGTTCGTCTGTATGCAATTCTTTATTTCCTCTCTCAGTCGCTTCTCTGCAATGTCTAACCATCAGAGCTGTACAAGCCATCCTGCCTTGTTTCTAACAGTATCACCATTAAGATGAGATCTTTCATCAGTATTTATCAATTCAATGTCATCCTCACCCTTTGTCCCTGCAGCAGATGCATCACTTACTGCACTTCTTAGCAGAACTGAGCATCCTGGACCCATGCCATTCTTCCCATCATCAGCTGTGGAGAAACGTTCACAAGCAGCAGAAATTTCAGGGTTTTTAAACATTCACGAATTTACTACATTTGGGCACAACACAAGTTGTGGCACCAGAGAGAGACCCTGGCTTTGCATCCCATTTTTTCCTCCTTTCCCATACATTAATTCATCTAAACAATAAAAGTGCTTTCTTTCCCCTATGTGCATCCTCTTATTAAAGAATGTGCATCATTCTTTCATTTCTCATGGTACTCCACACATCCTTTTGATGCACTAGTGGATCACTACTACTATTTCACTAATGCTGCTCAGCAAACCTTAAAAGACTGCAAAACGGAATGATGCCATACTTTTGATGTAGATATAGTTACAGTTACTTCACAAAGGTGGCTGCCTGCATGCACTGCATACTCACATACATGAACTTGTTCATATCCTTCATCTTCCCCTTCTCCAATGACAGGCTCATTGTGTTTCCTTATTAAAGCTCTTTTGTTTTCTCAAGTGTGAAATATATTAAATATATAATAACTTTAGCAGGATAATATGAAATCTACAGTGAGTTAGCTTCAAGTCAGTACTTCCATTCCCAGCTTCTGGCTTTAATTCTTAAGTGTCAACACTTGCACCCAGCGCTGGTGTTGATATTCAACAGCCATCAACTTGCTGTGTGACCCTGGCCACATAATTTCAATTACGCTTCCCATCTTTCTTACCTGTAAAGAGTTTGCAATTCTCAGGCTTGTTCCAAATGCCAAATATTCTTATAGTAAGCATATCGAAATCCCATGATAAAAGCCTCTACAGAAGTATAAAGTGATAGTAATATTATTATTAATATATGCAGATACTGTCACCTGAACTTCCAAGTAGCTTTTTATCCCTGAAGAGGACCACAGAACCAAGAAATGGTACTGCAAGAAAACTAACAATTACATGAAGGGTACAATAGTAATAATGAAAATTTTATTCACAGATCAAGACGGAACCCTTTTATTTTTTCCTCAAGTGTTAACATACAACTTCAATGACATTTTTTTACAGTTCCTGGCATCAATCAATACTAGGAGTAAAAAGTGAGGTGTTTTTCTTCTGACTGAATGAGACCAGAGAGACAAAGACATTCTAGCAGTGAAAAGAAAACAGTAAAATGCTGACATCCTGACCCAGCTCTATGTTTATACATGACATTCATATTCTTAACTTCCTGTTCATCTACAGAGAAAATTCCTTTATCTTTATAACAGAATAATTTGAGTGCAGCATAACTTCAATCTAATATTGAAGTCATCATACACATAACATGCACACACTTCCGTACAGCCAAACTGTGCAACTAACTCATAGAGCTATAAAGTAACTTCAGTTTTTAAAATGTTCGCAAACTGGAGGTGTGTACATACAGAGCTGGGCAAATTGATTTTGGAATCAGGCCAAACCCTAAAATTAAATGCTTTGTGACAGCTGTCACTATTTGTCTGTCACGCACCAGAGAACATCAGGCCATACTTGTGACATCAGCTGAAGAACACACATCCTTTTGTCTAAGCTACTGCCTAGTTCAGTGCTTTCATGACAACTCTTGTGTACATTTCTAATACTTATAATTGATACTTGGCAAGTGCAATCCCACTTGCATAACTCCCGTGCCTCTTTCTTATAAGGAGTATAGTCCTAAGAGTACTTAGGGACTCCTAGGGACTGAGTCAACTTTAAGCCTTGCTGGATAAAATGCAACAATACAATTCAGAAGCAATTTCCAATCACTCAGTACCTACTCCAGAGGCCTTCCACCACCTCTGTGGACTTGCAATTACTGTTGTTTATTACTTTTCTCTACCCACAGAAGACCCACAAGCACCTTCAGAGAAAGTGAGACGTAACAGCACATTCTCATTGCTTGTACCCTACGCTTTCTCCAATATGCAAAGTAGGCAACTGGAAAAAAAACCCGAAACAACCAACCTAGTGGAAAGCACTTCAAGTACATATATCAAATTAATTTACCAAATCCCTGCTGACAGTCACAGAAATCAAACAACTGCACTCACTATCTTTGTTCATTACAGGAGGAGAAGGCACTCTCCATTAGACTGAGCAACTTGCTTTGTTAGTCACCAACGTGCCAATCATCAGGAAAGCTTGGAAATATGTTAGTGGAGGTACATCAAATACAACTGATGATATTTGTACACAATAGAGTTGCAAAAATGGCAAATAGGAGGAAGACAGGGCCAAATTGTACAGTTACCACAGAATACAAAACATAACATCCTAAGAAGTCTCAACATGACCGAAGATTTTATACTTTAAAACAAATGAGGCAGCAGATACTTGGAGACAGGCAAGCGGAGGATGGATAAGCGGCATATGCGTTCTAAACAGAATGCTGTTTCAAGATGGTTAATCAAGATAGCTCAGCCTGGTGTGGTTTTCATCCCTCTTCCCATAGTAACCAACTTTAAAAGTGTAAGAAATACTGTAAAATTTGTTCAAATTAGCTTGGAAATGGACATGGAATTTAGCTGTAATTGCTTGTGTTTGTGCCAAGTATTGCTGCTATAGCACACTTCTCTTGTTAATGTCTTTAAACTATGAGCACACTGCAATTACTCTGCACTGACTTTAAAAGCAGACTTACAATAATGCCTCCAATTTGTAAGCAAAACAACAATACTATAAATCAAACTGTTAAAAGTCACTATTTGAGCCAAACATAAGCAAATTAATAGGTAACAAGTATGGCGATCTGTCTTTAGATTTCTGTATATTAAAACTGTGGAGTTCAGCACCAATTACTTTGTGCTTTCTGTCATCCACACAGCATAGGAAGAAAATCGCTGAATGAAAGTAGCTTTATTGCTGTGTCCCTCGCTGTCAGTCAATATACACAGAACCAAAGATGACTCGCAGTTTCCTCCTTCTGCAAGGTTAAGAAGTGCAGACACAGGAAAGTCATTTGTTTGACATCACAAGCTCTTTACATACGGACTTACAGTGTATTAAAATCTCCAACCACTGTGCCATGGAAGTATGACAGAAGAGCAGGATGTTGAATGAACAAGCGATAATTACCTGATGTAAGATCAGTAAGTGCCAAAGCACTCTATAACAGCACAGAGCAAGCTTCCAGTGTACTGCAAGGCAAATGAAACTAAAGAAATAAATTATATGTCATATTTTCTGGCTCAGAAGACTAGAGATATTTTGTGGTTAAACTTGTGATACTTACAACAGTATATACTTGAGAAATAGGTAATGAAGTAAGAAAAACAAGACTCCCATTAAAATAAGGCTCTGACACCTTGTCATCCATACCTGAGCAAAGGTGTCCAGTACACAAATGAAAGGCTTATTTTTAATCCTGTCAGCTTCCAAAATGACAACACAGCTCTAAGAGATGTGCTAGGCTACCTGATCTAGTAACAATGTCCCTGCTCACCACAGGGCGTTTAAAGGTCCCTTCCAACCCAGTACATTCTATGATTCTATGATTTTTGCCTTATCTGTAACAGAGGTGTCAACAACTCCCTTGTCCGTGAGCTACACAGCTGGACAGAACCCCAGCACTGCCCTGGATCGGCCTGGACACTCCACAGGCACTGAAAGGTTGCAGGGGGGCTCTGGGCAGCAAGGGCTGCGGCTGACGCACAGTCATGGCTGGAGGCAGATGTATTCACTCAGCCAAACCCGTGCTCCAAGGGAGGAACACATAGAGCTGCTTTCTGATTTCCAAAAGAGGAGTCTTGAAGGGTATCGGGTATACTGGAGAGACAGGGAATATCCTCTTCAGTGGCCCTAGCAGACAGACAGAGAAAGCTGTCCTCTAGAAATGCAGGAGCCAAGATCCCACCAAGAACAAAAAAAAGAAAAATAAAGAAAGAAAGAAAAAAGTGCATTTCATCTGACTGTCATTTTAGTACCAGAATAAGCTGCTGCTGCTGCTGCACTCTAAACAGGCAATGACTGCAAGGCACTTAATTTTCCAATTAATTAGATCCCAACTCTAAATGTAGAAGTAATTGATGTGTCAACACAGGCAAATGAAACAACTCTCAACATAAAAGCAAGTGATTTGCGTCTACCACTCAGTACTGGATGATGGATTCTAGTTTTTTGTAAAGAATTGCTTCTGTGAGAAGCAAAGCCACTGCAGTTCAGCAGCCAAGCAGTGGCATATTTTTTATGTAAGGTACCTTCACATCACTCCACACTTCTACTAGCAACATACACTTACAAAACCCACTACCTCTCTACTTTGGCTGCAAAAGCTCCTTTATCATGTTTTGAACATGTATGGTTCTAAGCATTCACTGACACCTTTATCTTCCAAGCACAATTCGGTTTCTTCTTTGCCAAACACACTGCACGGGATCAATTCAACACTTAAAATTTTAAAGATAGATGCCTGGTCTTCTTTTAACAGCTCTCACAAAAATAGCAGCCAACTGCTCCCAGTTAGGCTGACTGTCACCAACCAAGACTTAAAGCACTGAGAACTTAACACACACCAGTGAACTTGCTTCTTGACATTAATTTCACGTTTTCTCTGGGCATAAACCATTGGACTCAATCAAATTTCTAAACTACACTCTTTAAGTGGCAAGAGGTGTCTCTTTTGCCTTCATTTGTAGTGAACACCACAACAAGGGAGTTACTCGCTTTTACAAAACCTTACTGAAGTAACAAACCTGACAGAGAGAGTTCAAGGAAAGCCAAAGCAGGTGTTAGTTGGGGATCATACATAATGTTAGAGTAGTTCTTGCCTTTTTTTGTTCTGTAAACATACACATGTATATGTGCATGCACATATACAGAGTTAGCAAGCACTATCAAGAATTGTTGTAAGCCTTTTTGTAATGCTAACCTCATTTTTTATTTATTTATTTTTTAAATCTATCCAAATCACTAGCTCCAGGTAGGAAACTTTGACTAGTCTACTTCTGAGATCCTTGCTGGAAAGTTGTAAATTCACTGGCAACTGAGCCATTACAAACAAAAATACTCCCAAACCCTTCACTTCAGCCATGGAGCTCTTACAGGGCACTATCAATGCATTGTACAATACTCCAGCTCAGAATACCCAAGTTCCTACAATTCCACTTCCTTGCTCATATATCACTCCTAATCTTCCTCTGAAAGAAAAATGTATTAACAGGATACCAGAAATTCAGGCATAACTGGAGGAGACAAGTTTCATGTAAGTTTAAATGAGGTTCTTAAGGAAGTCACTTAATAAATGTTTTTTGCTTTATCCGTTTAGCGCACGCAGCTGTGAAACCAAGGCACCGTCCAGTCTTTCAGCATTTAAACAGCAAATGCAGACGTGCAGGGATGGGAAGGAGCCAGATGGCTCCAGGGATGACAGGCTGGTCAAGGGATATTCCGTCTTTCACCTTATCTAGGTCAACAGTTTGAAACAGACTGAAAAAATTATGAGCTGACAGGAAAGGACCTGCCTGCCCATCCCAGTCCCCATGTTGCTCACAGCAACTGGCAGCTTTTCTAATATCTAATCAGCAGTATCAGGGGACGCACAAACACAGAGATGACCTCAACCAGCTCTCTCTGGCACACCGTCAGAGTCAGATGTACAGGCGTAGGAGGCTCTCTTGACAGAACCCAAACTCCTCTGTTCTGCAGCCAAAAAGTCTTCCAGAGAGAGCAGTAACAGATGCATCTTATTTAGTAAAGTATACATTGAGCAACTGTGGTATGCAGCAGATTTTATCTCCCTGCTAATTCAAGAATTCAGTTATATTCAAAAGGTGCATACAACCGGAGACAGCAGCTAAAGCCCTTTGACACCGCTGAACATAAAACTCCATTAAAATATTCAGAAATGTATTTAAAAGTTAACTTGCTTAGAGACTTTCATTTCAAGATGCTGCTAACGTGTATGACAGATGAACGCTACATCTGGTATTCTCTGGTATTCTCCATTCTGTACATCTGTTCTTTATACATCTACACATACTCTCTATACATCTACCCTATACATCTCTGATATTCTCTATTCTACACATCTCTGTTCTCTAGTATTGTCTTAGTCAGCACAGAAGGTGCTGACCAAGCGTTTGCTCTTTTTGCGAAACAGATTTCAAAAGCAACACAGCACAGGTGATGGCTTGTTTAAAAATACAAAACAGCCTGTGCTAGGTTTCTGTACGAAATTTTGTTGTGGGGAGAAGGAGAAAACAAGTTCTACTTTACTGGCATTACTGCTTTATTTGTGTGCAGTAACAGCCATGACAGGCAACGTACTGTTCTAATGCACAAGGAGGCAAAACCCCAAAACCTCCACATGAAACCAGCACTGCAATTTCAAATCACAGACCAACTAATAAGAATTAGGAAGTACTTCAAGAGAGTGCTGCAGTTACTTGATAAAATCTGCTTTGGAGTATATTGCTTTGCTGTCTTCTCCACAGCTTAAACTCACTCCTCACCATTAAAAGCAAGAACAGTTTTACTGTCCTCTAGAGTTCTTAATTCACTTATTTGTATTAACTCCCTTACTCTTGAGTGCCCCTGTCAACTCTCTCAATAAATGGATCAATACGAACATAAGACAGCGAAGTGCTGAGTCATCATTCAACTCCCACTGAAAATATGAGCAGCTGAGTATACTCCATCAATGGAAGGACTTACTCCTGTATGTCTTTGAGCTGTAACTACAAAAGAAGCTTTTTTCACTTACAACTTCGTGCTAGTTCCTGTTATTACAACGGCATGACTACTTGCTTTGCAAATGCATGCTTCCCCCTTCTCTTTATTCCCTTAGTTTACAGTAAAAATTAACAATCAGGACCCTCTAAATTTCATGTTTAAGAGCTTCTTTTAAAAGAAACAAACAGACAGACATAAAAACAAACAAACAAAAACACACAGAGAATTTTTTTCTTAAGTGAAATATTCTGGGTTCTTCTTCTGCCAATGTTTTTGCCCCTATATCTTTTGACTCCTGTTTTCAAGCTTTTTCTCCAAAACTGCCAATGCTTCGTCTAGTATATTAGTCTGGTCGCTTTTCAGTTAGTATTTTGAATAATCACATGACTCTGGGATTGAGGCTTTATGATAACTCTTGAATGACTGGAGATTCAAAGTCATGATATTTGGCAACATTAAGATCTTTCCAATTCTAACTGCTATCTTACCATTTGCTGCTAAAGTCACCCACCCAACTTAATGGTTTAAAATGGAGCTTTAATTCAGTCAAGGAGGGTATCCCCATTAGATGTCTTGTATCTACCCATACAGCGCTAGCGCACACACTTCGTAATAAAAATGAACTACTATACAAAGAGAAGGAATTCATTTTGGATCAAGAAGGCAGAACAGGGAAACCAAATACGAAACAAACAGCTCAAAAGGAGCATGCATTACTGCAAGGGTTTAATTGAACTTGATTTCTCTTCCCTAACTTTGCAAGACTCTTCATTGCTTAATTTAGTCAGAACACTCTAAGCAGGGTCAAAAACCAACCAACCAAACCTCCATACTTATAAGAGTTCATCTCTCCTATTTTTCCATTCTCTGCATCTCTGCTTACTAAGCCAAGATACCCAATATATCCTTCCAGAAGTTTAAACTTTAACATTTGCACAACACAAATTTGCACAAGTGGAAAGTTCTTCTCTTGGGTAGTCACATTCAGCCATTCAGTAATGGGGTAACTAAGGAATCAGAACTGAGGACAAGAATTATCTAGAAAAAAACCCAACCAAAAATGGAGTCTGAGTAGCTGAACTGAAAATATGCTGGTTTGCCTCTCATCCGAAGGAAACAAACCCATCACCTGTTAGATGGCTCCTCTCCATAAGGAGAACATAGTTAGAAAAAACATAAATCTTACTTTCCACTCAGCAGTCAAAAAATAAATGTAGATCTGTGCATTTTGTCAGGGGTTTCACTTTAAGCAATAAAAAGAACACTATGAAAAATGTGCTGAGTTCTCCTAATTCAGCACAAGTACTGCAATGAGTAAAGAATTATTCTGTTCCTCAGGCTAGGCTATTTCAAATGTCACTTGTGCTCATGTAGGTATGGGAGCCATGAGAAGCCAGTGGGGGAGAGATCTCACACGTACCTCACTGCTGGGCCATGTGCAGGCCAGTTGCTGTGGTTTGCACAAAATGACTTGCCAAATCACTTTGCTTTTTTTTATTTGGTTGCTAAAATACAAGCAATCAGCAAGTTCTGCAGGGAATGACTGAATGAAAAAATCCTCTTTCGGGGCTGATTTTTATATCAGTTAGAATCATAAAAAGCAACTATACTCTAGGAGACTAACATACCAGCACATGTGTTTATGGCAAGTGTTCCCCAGTATCGCAAATAGCAAGATCTCCACAGTAGCTGGAAGAGAGCCATTTTGCAAGCAGGTGATTTGGAGAACAGTCCACAACCAGGCCTAGGTCTCTACTAGTCTCTCTATATATCTCTATTATATATATATCTCTCTAATATCTCTAGATACTGTTCTAACACTTCTATTAAGGCTTTTTTCCTCCAGCTATGTTATTTGATCAAATGAAGATATCATCTCTTCCTACAAAGCTCAACACAACAGTAAGAAGACTATAATAATGGTAGTAAAAGCAACAGCAACAGCAGTAGCACTGTGTAAGATTAACATAAGCAGCACAAGGTACAGCAGGAAAAATACCTAACCATGATACTGCATCTGGGACATGAATTGAAGAATAGTTTGCCCATTTGGACACCACATGGAATTTAAGAAGGCAGCACAAAATTACTCTAGCTGGTCTTGGCTAGGACGCTAGGATTAGCACTCCAACACTTCTGAAAAGGGGCCAGGAAGGCTATTTTGCCTCTCATCCAAAGGAAATAAAACCATCATCTGCTAGATGGCCCTCAAACACTATGTCAGGCATAATTTTTTCATAGAATTGAGAAAAGTGCCTTTAGTGATCCACCAGAGTGTCTTTCAGCATCAATGCATCCCTTAGCAGTGCACTGGACCAGGATCAACCCAGAAAACCAAGTGCTCTTCTCTGGTTCATCAGTAACATACCCTTTGCTACCTCAATTCTTCCGTACATTTTGCAGTCAGTTAAACAGAGACATTAAAGGAAACAGTGACCTAATTTTGACATTGCAGTTTTATAATGTAGAGATAACCTAATTCTTCACTAGTCCCAAAACCACTCTTCCTGATAAATGACCTTCTCTCTAGAGTATTTAATATTACTTTTGGCAATAAGAGGACTGAACAAAATATGCAAAGTGGAAATTAAAAAGCCTTGCTTTTCTTTGAGATCAGTTAGGATAAGGTGCACAGACACAGAGAAAGGGTATGAAATATATTAATGTGCAGCTCTGCATCCTAAGATATGGGCAATCAAATCTCTTGCTTCAGCAAGTGCTGAGATCAGGGGTCACAAAGGAAAGTTGTTTTCCCCTCATGGTATAACACTGTTCATTTGATTAGATGCATAGAAATTTTCTTTCATTTTCTTCAGCAGCAACATGTATTGGCCCTAAATAGGATCAAGAAAGGTCTTGGTACAACAGTTCCAAGCAGAGTTAGCAAGCAAGTGTAGCCAAAGATATTTGGCAAATAAGAATATGATCAAATCCTACCATATTATTAACCTGATCAAAAAGTGTTTACATAAATAACAACAAAAAAAAATTTGGCCACTAAGAAACAATCTTAACAGAAAACTGCATTGAAAAGCAAAAAATAAGACAAATCAAGCAGGAAACAGATCAGCTTAGCAAGATTTACTCTTATGCATGGCTTGAAAGAGTGGTGGAGGGTAAGAGGGGAAAAGGTTATGGACTTTTTAGGGAACAGACTAACTGTATGTGCTCATTAACCATGGGTAGGGAAGTGAAGAAGAGCTTCTATACAGCATGACGCCAGGCAGGAAGTATCTGCATTCTCAGAGGAAAGCTGTTACATCAGTAAGGAAGTGGAACAGGAAGGTAACCTTTACTTTCCATCACTCCTGCATTACTAGGAACACAAGCAAAAAAGGGCTGACTTCTCTTAGAGCAACATCTTATCACTATTACACCACTGTACACAGAATCTTACACATACAGAGAATCTTACTGTACACACACACATGCAACACCATGTAGCTATTTGCAGCCATGATTAAAATAACTGGATTATTTAATTTTGCTTTTCATAAAAACACTGAAAATAATGCTAACAAATACTTCCTTAAAATGATAGCTATCTACCTTTTTTGGACTGCTTTCTAGCCAGAATGTTTGCTCAGCATTCACTCTTCACTTTTGCAATCTCCATCCCTTTAGAAGGCAACATGTGTGCACAACAACCTCTTGTGATATCTATGAACTCCATTGCACAAAACTCATGCACTTAATTTGAAAATTACTATACACAACTTCCCAATACTTCTTTCCAATGATATCAATGGCATACACTTCCAAGGAGTGTAAAAGCAGGAAGGTAAGTCATCCACCCTGGCAGAAGAACCTCAAAAAAATGTTTTTTGAAGTGGCAAGACTGCATGTAGTAAACAAAATGCTGGGTTTTACCATGAAGACTTTGGTCAGCTTGGACAATCCCCATTATTGGAAAGCAAGCAAATGGAAACTTCCTTTTGTAAGGACAACTCAGCTACTAAGAGCAATAGGATGAAACTTCTAAAATCCTCCTGGCTAACGCTTATTACTGTTGCATCAGTGAGCAGCATCCTCACTGAAAGGTACACACTATGTCCTTTCTCTCCCTCGTATCTGGTCTTCTCTAACAGATGGTGAGTTTATCAGTGGTAAAGACTCACTGTAAATAAAAACTGTTCTCATTAGCCATCCTCCAAGAACACAACAGCTCTGGCTTACTTTTTCGGATGAGTACATGTGCTTCATTTCATGGTACACACCAGCCAGGAAAAAAACATAGCCAGGAAAAAAATTACAACCAGGAAAAAATACAGTAAATTTCTACATTGGGGTTGTGTTGAGGGGCTGGATTGCAGAACCTCAGGAGGGAGTCAGAGACACCATTCGCCAAGGTTGGGAACTGTAACTTGGGGGGTCAAGACAGATCCTAGTAATCAGCATATGAAATTCATCTGTCTTCTGGAAGGATTCAGAGTATGACTCATCTTCCTTTCACCTTTCAATTACTTTACTCATTTCAAGAGCTGTCACCACATTTACAATCAACTGCTCAACAATTATTTTTGGAACACAACAATCACAAACTAGACAGACATCAGCAGGACTCTGGCTTTATAAAGGCACAGATTTATTGCGTCCCCCTTGCTGCAATTCCTCTCCTCTCCAGCTGGAAAAGCCAGAGGGACAACACAGAGATAAATCACATTTTTCAAGAATCATTTACCTTCCACAGAGTCTACAGACCATTCTGGATTCAGCATCACTTCAGAATGGAGACATTGTGGACTACCAGAAGTGTTGTGAGAATTACTGACTTCAAAGAACTCTAACATCTGTCCTGGTCTTGCTGGGATTGAATCACAGAATTCCGTTTCCTGTGCAGCAGAGCTGCATTTCTGAGAGAACTGCAGTGTTCTATTTAGCAAAAATAAATTGGTATTATAGCTTTAGCTGGAATGGAGTTATTTTTCCTTGTAGTAGCTAGTGAGACTTTTGTTTTGGATTTGTGCTGGGAGTAATATGATAACCAGCAGTGCTTACACTAACTTAAGGTCTGTTATTCAGTCTTTGCCTGAAAGACAAAGAAAACAGTTAATAATTTCTTTTGTGGTTTCTCCCCCCCCCTTCCTTCTCTCTGCACAAGAGGACGGGGAAGGGGAATGAATAAAAGTCCAAGATCTTCTGAGACAGATGACCCAGGACAGATGGTCTGGGATCCAAGCTGACCAACAGAATGTATCCTAGACCATAAACATCACACTTACTATAAATTTGGGAGTTTGCAGGGGACGAGCCATTCTTCTTTGGATGGCAACTGTCTTGTATAGCCTATTCCAGTTCTGCAGCCCTGAATATAAGAAGGACATCGAGCAGTTGGAGCAGGTCCAGAGCAGGGCCACAAAGATGATCAGAGGGCTGGAGCACCTTTCCTATGAAGATAGGCTGAGAGAGTTGGGGTTGTTCAGCCTAGAGAAGAGAAGGCTCTGGGGGGACCTTATAGCAATCTTCCAGTCCCTGAAGGGATCCTACAGGAAAGCTGGGGAGAGGCTTTTTACAAGGGCAGGTAGTGATAGAATGAGGGGGAATGGTTTTAAACTGAGGAGGGTAAATTTAGACTAGATACTAGGAAGAAATACTTTACTGTGAGGGTGGTGAGGCACTGGCACAGGTTGCCCAAGGAAGTTGCGGATGCCCCCTCCCTGGAAGGGTTCAAGGGCAGGTTGGACAGGGCTTTGGGCAACCTGGTCTGGTTGGAGGTGTCCCCGCCCATGGCAGGGGGCTTAGACTAGATGATCTTGGTTGGACTGGATAAGCTTTAAGGTCCCTTCCAACCCAAACCAGTCTGTGATTCTATTTGGTTCCTGAGGTTCACACCTCTCCTCCTTTGCGTTTTCATTGGCTCACACTTAGTAGCTGCTGTTCGTGAGCTGAGTGTAACTTTAATTGCTTTATTACCATTGTTCCTATTATTACAATTCATCATTGTTGTTGTTATTACTACTACTACTACTATTATTATTATTATTATTGTTATTTCAGTTTATTTTAATTCTTAAATTCACTGTATCTCAACCAGATGAGTTCTTTCACTTTCATTCTCCCAATTCCCTCCCACACTCCACCAGGGAGAAGGGGAGTGAGCTAGCAGTTGCGTGGTGTTCAGCCACTTGCCAGGTTAAACCATGACACATCCTAGAAAGACCATCATCATCTAGAGGTCCTAAGGGGAGAAAGAACAGTATTGCAGTTAATATCTTTTATCAAAACTCTGGAGACATGGGTTCAATTTACAGGTCTTTCATAAAGCACTCTCTGACTTTATATTCTAGCTCACCATCTGTAAATATATATGGAGAAGCACTTTCCATTTCAGATCACAAACTCTCAGCTGCTGGGAGCACCTTTTAATGTCTTTTAATTCAGAATCTTATCAAGTAGAATCTCAGTTGCTGAGTGGTAGGCCGAGATGGTACTTTTGGCATATGGCAACATAGGCAGAGTCTCACTGTGCTCCACTCTAGGTTACCTGCAGGGTCCCAAGAGAAGCAGGAGACTCATATAGGCAGACAGAATAATAGAAGTTAAAGCTTTCTCTCAGGACAAACTTCTTGGCTGGCAGGTACATACTATGTACCAGGGCTTATGTTAGTTTTAGGCTTCTCTTTGCAGCTCTCCTATCAGTTCTTCACTTACTTCAGACCTCCCATGAGTCTAGCAAAAACCTGACTGCTACAACCTGTCTCAGATAATTCTGAAACTGAGTATTTGTGACCCATAGGCAAAAAAAAAAAGCCAAACCAGCTATGTTCTACTGTCAGATCTGATTCTTTTTCAAAAGAAAATAGTAATTATCAAGACAAGATTATTTTATGTGGCAGTGATGACACACAATCCCTCTCACAGGGAGCTCTATTTTCCATTTCAAGCAAATAGATTTTCTGTCATGAGCATCAAAAATTTAAACCACTCATATTCCCCAGTGCTTTGCATTGAGCATGGAGCTCTTCCAAAAGGCAATGTCAAAAAGCAGTAAGGAGGTCCTGTGTTACATTCCATCTCAATTTTTTTGCATCAGTCTTGTCTGGTTTGCATTTACCACAGTTTAGTGGGGTTTTTTTTTCTGCTGACTCTGAACCCTGAAATATCAGCCTTGGGTTTTAGAGACAAGCTGAGCTATTTTCTTCTGTCACACTTCCACTAATAACAACACTTTTGCAGGTAAGTTCTGTTCTTCGAGAAGTTGGTGCAGTTCTACTGTGCAGGGTCTCATTGACTCAACAAAGCCACTATTTCTGTGAGTCATGCAGATCAGCTTCTGGGCTGGATAAGCACTAAAAGAATGAGAAGCGAAAAGCCTTCCAAGTTACTTCAGTCACCAAAGTCAATAGACATGACTACATACATCACAGGTGGCCAACTTACAGCATTTGAGCCATGTATGGCTTGAATGCTTTGAGTGCAGATGGCACTCATGGGTCAACCCTATCTGACTATATACCCATGTTAGCCTCATGCAGAAACAAAGGGACCTATAAGAAGTTGCTGTCATCTCGCATTCTCAAATTTCCCCTTCCCCAGAGCTCTCCTAAGTATGGGGTATGTACCTGGTGGCATTCCACTGCTGAGAAGCTTAATTCAAGTCTCACAGGGTTGGAAGAGCTGGACACCAACAAGATACAAATGGCTGCATTAAGGTTACTCTCAGACCACAAGCAACATAGCTAATAAAATGTCATCTCATCTGCTTGCTACTCCATAGGTCATTAGAACAACAGCAAAAAATAAAAGGGAAAAAAAGCAGAGAGATGATCTACAGCAGACAGGGTACCTGACTAGAAAGGAAGAAAATTACGCAGTGCTACTCTTAGGTCTGCCATGTCCCTCTGCATGACCCTGGTTAAGACAGTCAAACCCTCCGAAACTCAGTTGTCTACCTTGTAATCCTTTATAAAGGGCTTTGAAGTTTGAAGAAGAAAAGTGTCTTGACACTTCTTGTCCCTACCTTCATGTTGGCTTTTTTGTTAGCTTTCCTTTCAGAAGGATTAGCACAGGAAAAGTCTTAGGAATCTCCCGAGTCTTGACTTTATTTATTTGACTTAAGATCATAAGAGGGAGCATTAGAAAGCAACTTACACATAACCACAAAGCAAACCTGGTATCTCCTTTGGGCTCTTCTCACTTTTGACCTCCAGTTTTTGCTTAGGAAATCAAAATCTACAAAGTCTACAGCACAGATAACCACAATATAAGACACTCTTCATGCTTCCTTCTGCCAGTATATCCCAAACCTATTTGGAAGGCACCATCACCAGTCATATTTTCGTGAGCAAATCTATTAAAGAAACTGCCTACAGTGCAGTGGTAGCCATGGCAGTGTTCCTGTGCTGTTGGCTTGCACTCATTGTGGAAAGTCCCCATGAAGTCATGAATAAATGGAGCTCTTTATGCTTTTGCCATGGGATCACATGGGCGTATCAGTCCAGAATGAGCAGAAATCTCTTTTACAAAACCACACTATTATGAAGATAGAATAATGGATTCATTTAAGTAGGTCTTCCCAATTCACTACCTTTGAATAAGAACTGTTAAATAAAAGCTTATGTCATTTGTCAGCTGAAATGTATTTTCTATCCCTATTGCTATATTTGAATGACTAAGCTCTGAAAACAACTTTCAAAAGAATCTACCAAATTAATACCTTAAAGAACAATAACTTGGAGTCATGTGGCTTAACAGGAACCAAATTAAGGTGAGAGGTTTTGCTTAATGCCAAAGACATTTTAAATTAAATCTCCCATTAAATGACAGACTAATTTATTCATAGACAAGAAAAACAACAACAAAAAATCCCCAACACGGTAAAAAAAGCTAGGAAAAGTTCATGTACCCTGCGAGTCTGCAAAAGGAAACATTCTTGTCATTAATCACTCAGACACAGCCATGCTAAGCTGAATACTCAAGCTAAGATCCATCTCCTTTTGCCTTAGCTATCTACAAAGTAACAATTTAGAATCTGTTGTAACCACGTTTACCTGTTTTATCTACATTAGAACAAGTTTAACCATAGCCTCTCTGTCAACAACAAAGGGAGTTTTGGAGAATCTCTCAGAGACAGCATCCATAGCACAGATCTCCATAGCAGACATCTCTTAGTTAGTACAGATAGATAATTAAGGCAAGATGACTCCTGCCCACGGAGCTGGAAAGACAATGGAGTTTTCAAGACACAAAGAACTGTTCACAAGCTGTTGAGAGCAAGTTTAACAAATCCTCAGGCACTAGCATCTGGCCAGTCACTGAATAGGTACCAGGCGTTCAGGAGTTTGAAAAATGGCCCATCCTTCTTTCAGAAAGCTGACTTCAGCAGCAGCAAAGCCCTCTTAGTGATGAAAGCTTTCGGAAATCCTATTTTTTACTATGAATGTTCGAGTTCAGGACTTCCCTTGGAATTGTTGGTTTGGTGGTCTTTTTGGTTGTCTGCTTAATTGAGTATTTTTGCAAATGGTGGCTCAGGTATCATTTCCTAAAAATGGATCTCTGACAGGACAAGTACAAGAGTACGAGGCTTGATTTCTCAGTACCTGCACAAGTGTTATGAAATAGCAACTTTACTGAAAACAACACAGTCTATTAAAAAGGCATATTTTAATGGGCTCAGCTGTTGTCAGGTATCCAAACACAATTTCTGTGAGGCATATTCATGACCAAGAGTACTCAGTCTTTCTCCAGTGCCCACTGTTTCACCTTGGAGGGAAAACCAAAAATATTTGTATCCTGTTCTTGCTCCTTCTTCCCGGAGCTGCCGCTACTCATCCTCAAAGAGCTGAGCTAGGCAAAACCATCAGAACAATCTCAAACTTGATCATGGGTAATATCATGCTCTCTTTGTTTCTTAAGCATTTTTAGATTAAAATAACAGGACACCTAACATAAGCAAAACAAGCACCACAAATACTACCTAATCTTTCAGACGAAAAATATTTCAGGCTCCATGCAGCACAGTCATGACATTGCCATGTTTCTGTGGCAAGCTCTGTGCTCCCAAGGTTTTTTCCTTTTTGTCCCTGATTCTGTACACTGCCTTTTGTTTCAGCACTGCTGTGCTCATTCCAGCCCTAAGACAGATCTTAAGTCTATATGCTCCTAAGCATAATAATTCAAGCCAGAATTCAATAAGCCTGTTTCTTCCAATTCATGCTATCGGGTTTGAACGTTTTCTTTGCTAAACCTGCCCACAACACATCCTATAACATAGATAACCTTGAGCTGACTCCTCAGAAAATACATTGCATCAACGACCAGACATAAATCTGCACTGATACTGCAGCAAAAAAAAAGCCACTGCTGAAATGAATGTCACATTAGGTTGCAGTCGCAGAATAAGAGGGAGAAGTGGGAGACACCACAGGGCAGAAACAATGAAAGAAGAAGCCTCCCTCTCACCTCCAAGCTGCAATGAAGCAAAAAATTATGCCAGAGACTGTCATTAAACTGGTACTGTAATTACAGCTTCTAGAAGCTTTTACCAGTAAATTGAGGACAGAAAGAAGGTTCTCAAGAAAGCACTGAGCTCCTTTCAACAGAAAACAGAAAAAAAATTGACTGATTATCCACTCAAAAATCTGAAGTCATGTCAGAAAACTGTGTGCATGCAGGCACAGAGCTATCAGATTCACAAAAGCGGTGCCTCACACTTTTGCAAATGAATCCTCTCAGCTTTCTCTGATGGAGGCTGGGAAAGAGAGCAAATAAAGGCAGGAGCTATTATTCCTCCAAAATTCAATCATAACCTCATCAGGATCTTTTCTTCCCCCACTCAGTTACTCAAATTCTGACACACAAATGGGCACCAACACCAGTACCAGCAAGACATGGGCATGGAGAACAGACAGGCAGGCATTCAGCTAAACCTGGGGCAGCAACAAATTGCACGCTGTGGATTCTGACATGAGAAAGGAGGAGGAAGAGACATGGGGGGACAACGGGAAAGAAATGAAGGACACTTTTATCCTCTCCATTTTCTTTCAGATTTCTTTATGATGCACACAGTAAAGCTTTAACAGACAAAAATACTTTTATGTATATGCTCCTACAAATAACAGACCATATAGAATTACAGTAGTGTTGTTCTTCTCCTTTTATATTCATGTTATGTACATCTTTCTCTTTGTTCGAGAACTCTTAGTAGATCCAGAATCAGGAACTCCTATTTGGGGTCATAAGAGTTCCTGAATAATAAGGAAACAGAAACCATGCAGATCCAAAAAAGAAATTCTCCTTCCCATTGCTCTGGCTTCCCTCCCCTAACCCCCTGCTGTGCCGTAATGCTATCTGCTCTTTCACACGCCCAAGAGTCTCCCAAGATGCAGGAACTGGGACAGCTGACACATATGGAAGAGTTATACAAAGAACCACAAAACAAGGTGAGACACCACCAAAAACTACCAAAATCAGAAATATAGGAGATAAGGAGAGACTCAAAGAAGATTAAATATTTTCCCATCTTTTGCATGTCACATTCTGAGATAAAAAATAGGGAATGCTGCAAAGAAATAATAGTTTTGTGAGAAACACATTCCAGGCAGGAAGCACAAAGAGAGAAGAAAAAAATCAGTGGTTAAGAACCAGAAAAATTAGAAGCAAGTAACAATTTAAGTATCAGTGACATTTCTATTAATATGTCTAACTGTACGACACAAAAGAAAATTCATCCTTAACTTTCTAATTTGGATTTATGGGAGAAGTATATAATTCAGTGGATCTTCAGCATGTAACATACAGCGAATATTTAAACTTTCTAAAAGCATGATCAGGATATGCCATTTGGAATAGGTTGGGGGAAACTCATTAAATACCTTGCTTATTATTCACACTACAGGAATGTAAATTCTATTGGCAAAATGAATCAATCAGACAGAAAAGAGCTATACTCTGGAGTCCACATTAATCAGCCCGACAAGCTGTCACTAAGGATTGGGTCAGGGTCATAACAGACCATCCAACCAGTGGGGGAAAAAATTCCCCAAAACTGCTAAAATAAGGAACAGTTCACTCATTTAAAGTTGTCCCCAGAGGCTCGTGTCAACCATTTATTACTAGTCACACACAGCTGCAGAAGCTTTTAAGTAAGAAACCTGCATTCTTGGACATTCCCAAACTGCATGTGTTGTGGCAACATGCTTGATCCCAGCTATTTCTGTGAGGACAAGCAAGACAAAGTATCCTGAAAGAAATACTGTTGGGCTCTAATATAGCCCTCTGAAGAAAACACATTCAGGAGCTTGAAAAAGGCCCCAAACTAGGATGCATGTCAGAACAGATACACTGTTGGGAAACACACAGAGTTGTCATGCGGTCTGCACTTCAATAAAACACTTTTAAAAACCAGCCCCTCTGTTTCTACAGACTAATTTTCATACAGAAACATTGTTTCCAGGTTTTAGCTGTTCCCCGACCTCCCACAATGTAAGTCTAAAGTGTAATTCAAAAAAAACGCCACACATGAGGATACACAAAAAAATAGAGCTTTTTATTTAAAAAACAAAACCAAGCAAAATGCCACAACCATTAACCCACCCCACCCTCAGCCCCTCTAAAAGTCATGAACTCCTAAAATTTCATGATTCTGAGATACACACCCTGTTAATGAGATTAAACATAAAAGAGAAAACAAGCACTAGTTGAACTATAGGAGCCCTGCTCAGACCAGAAATAAAAGTACTGTAGAAGAAAAAAAGCAGTCAGCAATTCTGATAAATACTGTGAAGCTGTGTAACACAGAGCAAAGCACAAAATCAATATACTGTAATGGAGAACACAACCATATACTGCGGCTGCTTGGATGAGGGAGTGATAAGATCGTTTTTGCTCTTGTCAGCACTTGAGCCAACTGTACACTCAAGCTGGATGGAGTTTAAAACTAAGTATGACTTACAGTGACACAGCTGCAGGATGGGCTACAAAACTTGCTGAATGGCTCAAAGAAGCAGAAGTGTTTTAGCTGAAGTGTTACTTCAGGAGACGCTACAAGGCAAGGCAGGCAGATTCACTCTCAGAGGGAAAAATCAATAAAAGCATGAAAGTATGTAATTGCAGTAATGTATTAATAAAATCATAGAATCGCTTAGATTGGAAAAGACCTTTAAGATCATTAAGTCCAACCGTTAACTAGCACTGCCAAGGCCACCACTAAACCATGTCTCTAACCTACATCTACCTGTCCTTTTAATTCCTCCAGGGATGGTGACTCCATCACTTCTCTGGGTAGTCCCTTCCAACGCCTGATAACCTTTTCAGTGAATAACTTTTTCCTAATATCTAACCTAAACCTCCCCTGGTGCAACCTGAGGCCATTTCCTCTTGTCCTATCACTAGCTATGAGGGAGAAGAGACTCACACCTAGCT
Organism: Mesitornis unicolor; assembly: GCF_000695765.1. Lineage (NCBI taxonomy): Eukaryota > Metazoa > Chordata > Aves > Mesitornithiformes > Mesitornithidae > Mesitornis > Mesitornis unicolor. Next base: position 69,776 of record NW_010165567.1, on the reverse strand, counting down.
CACTTTCAGGCAGCTGTAGAGGGTGATAAGGTCTCCCCTCAGTCTCTTTTTCTCCAGGCTAAATAACCCCAGTTCTCTCAGACACTCCTCATAAGACTTGTGCTCCAGACCCTTCAAGAGCTTCACAGCCCTCCTTTGGGCATACTTCATCACCTCAATGTCTTTCTTACAGTTGAAGCTCATACAACTGGCCTCAGCCCATCAATCCAGACTGCCCAAGTCCCTCTGCAGAGCCTTCCTACCCTCTAGCAGATCAACACTCCTGCACAGCTTAGTGTCATCTGCAAATTTCCTGAGGGTCATCCCTCATCTCAGTCACTGATAAAGACGTTAAGCAGAACAGGCTTTAACTGTGCACCCTGGGGCACACCACTTGTGACCGGCCACCAACTGGATTCACCCCAATTCTTTGAGCCTGACCATTCAGCCATTTTTTTACCTAGCAAAGAATATGCCTGTCCAGGTCATGAACAGACAGTACCTCCAGCAGAATGCTGTGGGAAATGGTGTCAAAGGCTTTACTAAAGTCCAGGTACGTTACATCGACAGCCTCCCCCTCATCCACTAAGTGGGTCCCTTTGTCAAAGAAGGAGATAAGATTAGTCAAACAGGACCTGCCTTTTCTTAAACCCATGTTGACTGCGTCTGGTCACTTTGTTGTCCTGTACATGTCAAGTGATGGCAGTCAAGATTATCTGCTCTGTAACCTTCCCTGGCATTGAGGTCAGGCTGACAGGCCTGTAGTTCCCCAGATCTTCCCTCCAGCCCTTCTTGTAGATGGAGGTCACATTTGCTAACCTCCAGTCAACTGGTACCTCCCTGGTTAGCCAGGAATGCTGATAGATGACTGAAAGTGGCTTGGAGAGCAGTTCCACCAGCTCCCTCAGTACTCTCTGGTGAATCTGATCTGGCTCCATTGACTTGTGTGTGTCTAAGAGGTATAGCAGGTCGCTAACCATTTCCTCTCGGATTATGAGGGCTTCGTTCTGCTCCCTGTCCCTGTTTTCCAGCTCAGAGGATTGGCTCCAATGGACTTATTAAAGACTGAGGCAAAGAAGGCATTAAGTACCACAGCCTTTTCCTCATCCTTTGTCACTATGGTTCCCCCCCTGCATCCAATAAAGGATGGAGATTCTTCTTAGCCCTTCTTTAGTTGCTAATGCATTTATAGAAACATTTTAACTGTCTTCTGTTGCAGTAGCCAGATTAAATTCTAGTTAGGCTTCGGCCCTGCCTATTTTCTCTCTGTATAATCTCATAACAACCTTGTGGTCCTCCTGAGTTGCCTGCCCCTTCTTCCAAAGGTCATAAACTCTTCTTTTTCTCTTGAGTTCCAGCCAAAGCTCTCTGTTCAGCCAGGCTGGTCATCTTCCCCATCTACTCATCTTTTTATACATAGGGATGGCCATCTCCTGTGCCTTTAAGATTTCCTTCCTGAAGAATGTCTGGCCTTCCTGGACCCCTCTGGCCTTCAGGACTGACTCCCAAGGGATTCTGTCAACCTCTCTCCTAAACCGGCCAAAGTCTGCCCTCCAGAAGCCCATGTTAGACCCCTTCCTTACTTCTCTGAGAATTGAAAACTCTATCATTTCATGATCGCTGTGCCCAAAACAACCTCCAACCACCATGTCACCCACAAGGCCTTCTCTGTTCACAAACAACAGGTCCAGCTGGGCGCCTTCCCCAGTTGGCTCACTCAGAACTGTGTCACAAAGTTATCTTCCACACAGTCCAGGAACCTCCTAGACTGTTTCCTTTCTGCTGTATTGTATTTCCAGCAGACATCTGGTAAGTTGAAGTCCCCCACGGGAACAAGGGCTTGCGATCGTGAGACTTTTTGCAGATGCTTATAGAAAATTTAATCTGCCTCTTCATCCTGGTTGGGCGGTCTATAACAGACTCCCACCATGACATCTGCCTTTTCGGCCTTTCCCCTGATTCTTACCCATAAACACTCGCCTTATCGTCACCATCATTAAGCTCTAGACCATCAAAACACTCCTTAACAAACAGGGCTACCCCACCACCTCTCCTTCCTCGTCGATCCCTTCTGAAGAGTTTATAGCCATCCATTGTACCACTCCAGTTGTGCAAGTCATCCCAGAATGTTCTGGGATGGCAACTATTTCCTGCTGCATGATGGCTTCTAATTGCTCCTGTTTGTTGCCCATGCTGCGTGCACTGGTGTAGATGCACTTCAGTTGGGCTATTGATCCCACCATCTTTATTGGGGGGAAAGCCCTAATTCCTACATGATAATTGTCAGGCACTTCCATGGTTTCTAACACACCGATAACCCTTGCATCTTTGCTGTCACTTGGATCTCCATCCCCTACATCCACTGAGGTGGCAGACCAAAGGACCTTGCTAACAAATATTGGTGCACTGCCCCATGCTTATTCTAGTGAGCCTGGTTTTATCCCTTTCCCCCTTCAAATATGGTTTAAAGCTCTTTCAATGACCCCTGCTAACTCCTGCTAACACCCCCTTGGAGACAGGTGTGCCCCATCTGTTGCCAGCAAACCTTTTGTTGTGTAAACTAACCTGTGACCAAAAACCCCCAAATTCTGCCTGTGACATCAGGCTTGGAGCCAGGTATTGATCTGCTGGCTCTTCCTTTTTCTTTCCTCATAATTCCCTGCAACTGGAATGACAGAGAGAATACTACCTGTGCTCCTGACCCTCTAATCAGTCGTCCCAAGGCCCTGAAGTCTCTTTTGATTGCCCTCAGACTTCTTGTCACAACTTCATTGCTGCCTACATGAAAAATCAATAATGGATAATAATCTGAGGGCCGTACCAGGTTAGGAAGCTTTCTCTTCACATCTTTAAGCCAGGCCCTAGGGAGGCAGCAGACTTCCCTAAGAAGTGGGTGCTGTCTGCATATTGGGCCTTCTGTTCCTTTCAGAAGGGAGTCTCCTGTGACAATGACCTGTCTTTTTTTCTTAATGGAAAGAGTTTTGATGCAGGGCACAGACCAACTTAACCCCAGTGACATGTTAGAGCTAGATCAACTATCATCCTTGTTATCGTTCAGCTCCACTTGCAGAGCTTCTTACCTATTACGCAAAGGCACCTGGAAAGGTTGGGTAGTCACAGAAGAGACATGTCTGCTGTGCCCAACAGGAACTTGTTGCCCTTGCCTCCTATCCCCTTCAGTCACTGTGTTCAGCCAGGTGGCGAAAGGATAGAGAATCCTCTGTGTCCTGTGTCCTGCCTGCCTCTTGGGCCTATCTTAGGGAAGGTAGGGTGCAATTCCCATAGTCTGTCTCTCACACACTCCCTGATACTTCACAACCTCCTCACCTCCACCCAGAGCTCTGTCACTAAGCAGAAGAGTTCCTCTACCTGGGCACACCTTCTACAGGTGTGCTCACTATTGCCATCAGGTTCTGGCTTAAGACCAGGGCACACTCTGCAGCCTCACACCTGGGTGGCAGTGTGTCCTTACCAGAGCTCTGTCTGGGAAGCTGTATCAGTTGTGGTGGGTGCAGAGCTTAGAGTATTATGAGTGTAAGTGTTCAAAAGTGAGGAGGAAGAAAACACTTCTGACCTCACAAGAAAGCTTTTTCATCTCACTGAACTCTACATGGAGTGCTGTGCATGCTCCTGCTCTAAACTTGATGTTAAAAAGCTATGCCACAGTACACCAGGACAGCATAAATATTAGTACAAACATTTCAATACAGGCCCAGGCTGCATTGGCAAGACTATATCCAGCAGATCACGGAATGTGATTATTCCACTCTACTCAGCACTTGTTAGACCACGCTTGGACTACTGTGCCTAGGTTTGGTTGTCCCAGCTCAAGAAATTGGAGACCATCCAGCAGACTGCCACCAAGACAAGTAATGGGTACAAGTGGCTTCATGAAAAATTTTGGTGTGGTTATAAAAAAACCTGAGAACAAACTGAATGAATTGAGAACAATTAAATGTTGGAATAGATTACCAAGAGAAATAGTGGAATCTCTCTTGCTGTAACTACTCAAGGCTGAGCTTGACAGGGCCTCGGGGAACAGAACCTAAGACTTTGCTTTCAGCAGAAGGCTGGACCAGATTTTCTCTACAGGTTCCTACCAATCTAGAATCTTCCTATGATACCATGACTTAAACATACACTATGCCAAGCACTGCTAAATACTACTGTTGTATAGTAACCTCATCTTAAAATAGAATTTCTCTGACTTACCTTACCATTCCAGTAATAAAACAAAAATGATAATGACAGGTAGAAAGGACGACAGTTCACTGTTTTTCTGAATATCTGTCAGCAGCTATTGAAACTACCAAACAGTAAGCTTAAAAGGAAGTGCTCTTTCACAGAATATATAATTAAACAGATGAACTTACTGCCAGAAAATTTAGGAAGGCCATAAGATAAATGACTGAAGGAGTTCCATGAATTTGTTCAATTCATTTCGTGATTTTTAAGCATTCTTTACCATCTACTTTCAGAGACTGGCTATGCAAACGTTTGATCTGATCCAACATACCCAGTACTACATTTGAACCTCATGAATGGGAGATAAATCAAACCACTAGAAGGCAAACATAGTAGTCTTAACTCGTAACCTCATTACAGTTTATTTGGATCATCAATCTCAATGCTCACAGCAGAATGACAGAAACTCTACCACTAACGTCTAATAAATTATAAAGCATAAGAATGATTTATTCCAATTAAGTTCTAAGTGGAAGCACAGGCTAAGAAACAAAACAAGGAGAAAATTCAACAATAGTGCCATTTTCCATTTCTACCTAAAGGCAGAAAGAAAGACTTAAAATTCCCAAGAAAACATGATTCTAACCTGCCAAAGTAACAGATAGCTCAATCACACCAAGGTCATACATCATAGCCACCTCCACAGGTCACTTTTATGAGGAGAGTACATGATGCCTAAAAAAGGCCTAGACAAACACAAACATAACAAAACAGGATCAAATATAACACTAGCTATCTGCATTTTAAAGTACATCCCATAAGACACGAAACCAATGTTCTTGCACTGAAAGACATAAACACATCCTCCCAGATGCTGACAGTGGAAAAAAAGATTCTACCAGACAGTTCTTTTTACAATCCACCTTCTGAAAATGCCATTAGAGCAAACGTTGCTTTGGCAGTAGAAGACAGACATATGGCTTGAGGTGCTATGGGAAGCAGGAAGAATTGTTACTGCCAGATATGCAACAGGAATCTTTTTCATCTTCTTATCCCTACCTTCTGTAAGTGTTAAATACAATGTTGGGTTATTTATTTATCATTTATGGCATTATTTTATTAGTTGTTTTGGAGATATATTAAAAAAATTATAATGGACACCATAAGAAGAGATATCCCATAGCAAAGTCTTCACCTTGGCTGTCATCTATTGGATGACAGCCTCAAGAAGATAACTTTGTTTTTCTTAGTCACACTGCAGGCGGTGGAGAGGTTTAGGATTTATGTTATGTGTCATGAGAAAACTTCCACTCTTCTAGATACTTCTGGAAGTCAGTGACATGATAGACCTCTGGAGTACACAGCCAAATAAATGGATGGTCTATAGGTTCTAAATCTGAAAGGAGTTTTGTGTCTGTGGACAGTGCTGCACAAGTATGAGGAGTTCAGAGGTGGCTTGGCAACATCAAGTCTCTCACAAGGCATGGCACATAACAGATGGCCTTTTGCTTAAGACACTTACCAGGGACTTTAGAGATCCAGATTCAATTTCAGTTTAACTTTGTAAATGTCTCTTAGTAGGACACATCCACACCATGGATACAGACAGATTTAAGCTGTCTCTGCCCAAGCTAATCTGGAAATGAAAGTGCAGAGAAGACCTCTGCAAAAACACCCAAGCTTGAAATAGGTGACCAGCAGGATTTCTGAGCTCCTGGGCTCAGATAGCTGAGCAGAACTCTGCCCCGTGCTGAACTGCACTACATGTGGACTCACTAGTTCTGGTCTCCAATAGCTCTGAGCCCCCTACCCTGTGCTCCACTACAGACATTCTCTTTGTTTTGGTGGCTCGGCTTTGCATCTGCATAAGGAGGATAAAAGCACAGCCCATACTTACAAGGTGTCAAGAGGATAAATATATTAAGTGGTCCTAAAGCACTCTGGGATTATGGCAACAGATGTAATGTCAGTTCCTTAAAGCAGTGAAAATGGAGATGAGAGGGCAATCAAAATTCTAAGGAAAGAGCAACTGAGACCATAAAGCTGGTGTGGTTTTTTTTTCTTTGTCTTTGCAACCAGAGGACACTGCAGAAGAAAATGCACTCTTTGGGACAGCAATAGCTTGATGAAACTGAAAAAATGGGAGAGGGGGAAGAGAATTACAGGACAATAAGATTCTTAACCACCAATTTAGTTTAAAACTACTATGAAATGAGATAAAATGAGATGTTTACTTTTCTGAATTGCAGCCAATTGACAGAAAGCTCTCTTACCTGCTTAAGATCATAACTGGTTGGAAGCTCTCCAAGACAATACAGAGGAAGAAATTAGTCTTGAGAAGAAGTCAAGCTACTCAGGAGCGACACAACTACTAACAAAATGTAAGTATTCAGCAGCATCACTTAAAGAAAAGTGTGCTTAATACAGTGATCAAGAAGCCTAGAAGAACAAACCCCTGGTTCAAAAGTAGCCCTTCTAGTAATTTACAGTGCTCAAAGATAGCAAATTCAGCTAGAAAATTTGATTGAATAGTACAGTTCCAAATTTTTTCCCTCTGTTTCATTTCTACATCATTTCAGACTCTTTGTACATTGTGGTATACAGAGATGATCACATATGATGGCATTACTTCAAGTTAACTGCTTCCACAGTTAACCATTACACACATTATTTGCAGAGTAAACTGCTTGGTTTAAACTAACATGCTTTGCAGCACATGTGCAGCATGGTAGAAACATGCACACAAGCAACTAATGCATCTCTACTAATGACTAGTAATTCCTTAAGCTGATGAACCCCTACAGCTTACAGTCATCTGTCCATAATCTTATCTTCATCCACAGCTCATAATTGTCTTGCTTCAGTCTTCTTCTCCACAAAGAAAATAAAAACAATTAAAACTTGCCTATTTTAGTAAAAAAAACCCAAACCTTTTAAGTCACAACCTCTTATAGTGTTAGAAACCAGTATTCTGTAAGAAATAAACAATTAGCAGCTTCTGCTGGTTTTAGTTCCTTGCAGCAACTTTCAATATGTGTCATACACTTTTAAGAATCAACAATAACATGATAATTTTCTGCTGCAGACATGCAATTCGTACATACAGGAGCAGAAATTGTACCAGGATGCACATAAACCAGAAGTATGGGGAAATCCACAAAAGAAATTTTAAAAAAATACAAATTCAATCACTGATGCCTCATGACTTGCCAGTTTTATATGGGAAGAAAGATATACAGACAGCAGATCAATGTATTTTCAAAACTATGCATCCCTGGTGCATTGATTAGAAGGAGTACAAGGAGTTTTCATTCAGGAGAGTCAGAAGACAGACAAAAAGCCAGGAGTACCAAATGCAGTTTGCAATGAGTACCAGGCAGATTCAACAAAAATCCATAGGTACCATCAGTTCCACAATAAAACAGAAGCAGTAATTGCAAACATTATTAATTCTTTTGACTCTGAAAAGTTAATTTTCATTTACTGCACTTAACAAAAAAAACCCAAACCAGAGCGAACACAAGGAGGCAGAGAAGCAAAGGAAATGGCAAGTGAGTCATTCTGTGCTTCAGTGTGCATCCTCTTGCACAGGATGCAAGGGGTAGCCAACAGGTCTGCGCTCCCAGACAGCACAGAGGCTCTGGGTGAGACATGAGAGCCAGCGTGTTAACTGTGCCACCAAACACCTAAAGATGGGTTCACATCAGTTACTAAGATTGTAAGGGCTTGGCTATGCCTTTCTTAAGAACAACCACAAACATTGCCCGGATGTATTGTAACCCTGTGAAAAACATAGCCCTGCCTGCAATACCTGAGCAGTGATAAAGCTATTGGACCTAGCACCAAGTTTCAAGAGACATTATTGAAGATGACCTGCAGATGACTTTTAAAATTCAGACTGGCAGCAGTTCCCCAGAATATTCACAACCTCTGCTACACTGGATGGAGCAGTCAAATGAAAAAGGTTTGGACAGCCATGTGAACTTTGCCCTAGCTCAAGAAAAGCTGGAGGAAAGAACAACGATCATCCCAGTCAAATTGCCAAGTGCTCAGAAGTTCAATTATCTCTGCTGAATAAATTCAGCAATTGAAGTTGCTCCTAAGCATCAAGGGACTCAGCTGAATGGAGATCTGAGTTGATTTAAAGCTAATTTGTTACAGAAAGTTGTGAAATTGCTTTGAGTTCAGTGCCTGCAGTGATTTCTGTAAAGGGATATTAAAATGATTAAGTTTTATGTGACCACGCCAAGAAGTTCAGCCAATGTTCACTGTTTAATAACACATCTTCAGCGATATTATGTTCCTTTACTTTATTTGGAAGGTGTGGTTATTCTATTTCTGTAAGATATTTAAAGCAAAGCCCAAGATATCCAGCAGAATCCCTCCTTTGATTCAAAGTTTCCATGAGTTGCTGAAAGGTTGGGTAACTTCACGAATTATATGGGATAAGCACAGAGAAGCAACTAAGTATAGTACACCATATTATCTGCGATGACTTGGCTGCTTGTTAGGAACATCCTAACTTCATGTGCAGCAAAACCCCAATCAACTGAACTTTACTTTCCACAGATTCGACTGCATCCTCTCATCTTTTCCACCCTGGTCTTCTTCTGTGTCAGTAGCATTTAAACAAGGAAATTAGATGTCTTCTTGGACAGCCAGATACTGGAGTTACAACCTCATCCACTACTCGCATGAGGATCATACACCTTTGGATCAGCCTCTTGCTGACTTACGTACCTGCTGGAAGGTAGCAGGAACAGACGAAAAGGGAGCATGTTAACAGAGGCCCAATGAAACAGCAAACTGAAATATTCTGCATGGGTCTAGTAGTACAGAGGTAAGTAAGAAACGTTACAGTTATTATGCTTATCCACAGTTGACAATAATTGTGCCCCATGATTATAACCATCGCTCTATGAAAGGATATACATATTTCCGTTCTGATTGGATACAAGTAACAAAGCTTTGGTTTTCTGACTGAAGAGCCCCGCACTGGCTTTCATAAAACTTACAAAAGTTCATATCGTTGTTATTTTTAAAAGTTAAGGGAACTGAGACACAGAAGGCTGAAGAACTTTGCTTGAGGTCACGCAGCCAGAGCATATGAGGAATAGAACCTAAGTCATATATTTAAAGAATGGTTTAACTCTGGGAGAATGGAGGGGCAGGGAGGGCTGGAGAGAAGTAATTTGAAAATCTTATTCTACTTCTCACTTTCAATGACTATAAACCTCTGCATATACAAATGATTATAACTATATCCAGCAGGCTACATTATAACAGATGTATAAAATAAATCTGCTTTTTGAGTCATGAATCAACTCATCATTTATCCAAAACAAGACACAAATGGCTCTCACACCTACCTACAGCTAGAGTTTCCTTCCACACTGAAGGAAAACAAAAACAATTTTAAAAAAAAAGAAGAAAAACCCCACACCTAAAAAATAAAACAACCTGAACAGAACATGGTGTTAGCAAAGAGCAGTTAGTGAGAGGAACACTGTGAAAAATGCCGTATCAGATGTTTTCCCTATCAGGTTGAAACAACTTAGACCCTACAAAGAGTTATGAGGCCCCTGCCACAAGGATTAACCAGTCTAACTTGGCTCTGAAGCTAACGTTGCTATTTAAATTAAAACTAGTCTCAGACCTCAAATAATGTTTTAATATTATTCTGTAATGTCATCACACAGGTTTTTAAATAAACTTTATTTACATCATATTCATTAGGACACCACACTGTTTGAACTAAATATTACTCTTCCTTCTCCTCCCAGCAAAAACATTGACATGCTAAAATATTTCTCTAATTGATCTCCCTCACTGAGGTGCTGGTTTGCACATCAACAGTGCTGTACCATTTGGAGGGGAAACTAAAACTAAAGGCTGGAATCTTTTCACAGTTAATCAAATCCTTATTAAAAACTGAATTATTCCTGTTAATATGACTGAAAACAGTAGCTTTTCCCAGATTTTACTGTCTTACTTGTTTGGGTTTTTTTGAGTTTTGGGGGGCTTTTTTGTTTGGTTGGTTAGAGTGTTGGGGTAGGTTTTTTGTTTGTTTTGTTTTGGGTTTTTATTGGTTGGTTTATTTTTGAATGTTCCTGCATTCATGGAATTGTACTGCAATTCTTCCCGCACTGCTGACTTGTGTCATTAGAGTCAAAATATGACAGAAGTAAATATCACTATTATGTCAAGAGACAAGCATCCCAGGGTCACTCACTGCCTCTCCCTGTCATTACTGCATGTCAGAAAACGGGGAATACCAGATAATGCAGCCTGTGGAGGATAACAAGATAAAAAGAGAGAATTCAAATGTTTTTCCTGTTCTAAGCTGTCTATAGTTACCAATTTTGTTCTCATTTCAGGGACAAACCATCCACCCCTCTGAAACCCCAGAAATTAACTTTCTGTTATGCGTAGGGACAAAGTCTCTTCACAAGATTTAACTGTCTGCCCAACAGGTTCAGTTAAGCATTACAGCTTTGTACTTCAAACTAAATAGTGCCCCATAGTATATATTCCAGTTAAGTATAAATAAGTACGGATTACCTTACAGAAACCAGAGAATGGACATGCTCCCTTTCTGATCTGAGACTTTACTACAAGTGACCTACATGGCTGCTGTACTACTGTCTTTATGCTTACTGATAAATGCATAATCTACAAGAAAAAGTATTAAATACTCCCACTGTAAGATTTAATTAGACAAACAATTAATGCAGAAAAATACTTCTCAGGAGCAATAGTCTTTATCCATTATTTTAATAACAGAGTATCAGTGAAAAAAATGCTGCATTTTAAGTTTTGCTGCTAATACTGGATCAGCAATTTTGCAGCCCATCTTTTTCTCTTCTAGTCTTATGTTTTAGAAAAATGAAAATGCTCCCAACCTATTATAAAATTTGCTTTGAAACTGAATAGTAAATATCTGAATCTGTAAATAACTCCACTTAACTCAGATAAATAATAGCCTCTGCTTATAATTATAGCATTAATAAATAGGTATTATTCCTGCCAAATTTTTTGTAGTAGTTTAAATATAAAAAATTTAACAGATAAACCACTTTAAAGATCTTCTTGACTTTACTTAGCTTTTCTTTAGCTCTTCCTAAAACACAGAAGATCAGAGATTTAATAAACTTGCCATATGTTCCCCCAATGAAATTCATTTTCTATTAAAATAAAGCAATGCTAAAATCTAGCAAGATGTGTATTATGAATAATTCACTGTATGTGGATTAAATGAATAGAACAACACAAAATTTAACCATGACCACCATCTAACTTGCGAAGTTCTCTCATGAAGTTTTGATAACTTATTCCTGTCACTTCAATATTTCCTTTTTAGGACCCTATGAAATTCTCATTTCATGAGTGAAATTTCATTATGTTTTATAGAGTTTACATTTTATAGCCAGCAAGATTTTCTGATGTATTTTTTTTAAATAATTATTGTAATCCTTTAATAAAACATTTATATGTTTATATTCAGTGATTACCTTTTTTGACAATTAAGCTGCTATCTGTAGAAGCAAAAATCAATATTTTATTTCTCCTGCAGAGCTATACTGGCTCCTTTGCAACCTCCATGTGTTTGCATATAAATATTCTTGAAGGCAAACCAAACCAACTAACATTTCTAGTTGCCTGGTCTCTTTGCAAAACATATTATGCACTTAGGATTAATTCAGTGTAAATCATCATCCTAGCCACACAATTAAATACTATAAGCTTCCTTAACCCTCAGCTCAGACTACCCTAATCTCTAAAAGAAAGCAATGCCAGATGGCCAAGAACAACTGTTAAGAATCAGAGGGCCACAGAGAAATACCTGAAGCTCTCAGTGATATGGTGGAGAAACACCTTCTGTTTCAACTTATTGCTGGGCCCCACTTGGATCCATCTGCTTTGCAGAACTCAGATGCAATCCTTCCATGTTAACTAATACACATTACTAATTTTCAAAAACTGTATTTTGTTCTCATGAATCTAGTTCACAAACACTGAATTCTCACTGGACAGAAACATCACACTACCTCTTTATCTTTAGTTATCACAGTGACACTACGTTTGCTACATAGCAACTGAGAATATCCACTAAGCACTGCACTTCATCACCTTCAAACATATACATGTGTATACATATATATGTGTATATATATTAAAATATATAAAGTATATTCTATATAAAAATAATCTGTATAATATCTAATGCACATATATAATTTGTCTTTAAATATATATGAGCTGGCTTCCAAGCTGAAGGAGTAATACATCTCGCTGCCACAAGAGGGACAGATTAGGTCTTTTATTCTGTGTCAAGCAAATAATGGAAAAGATACCTCTTTTCCTATAGAGCATCATCCTTCTTTGGGCCAACACTGAGAATTGTTCAAGAAAATAGTGTCCAGGGATGCCAAGGATCCCACCAGTCTTCATTTGTTAGAGGAAGCATCTCAGAAAGAAACATCTTACTATGGCAGAACAACACTGCCCATGAGATGGGCTCAGAACAACGTAGCTTCGTGGCAATCAAGCCAGTCAGATGGACTGCCTATTGCAGCTGTACAGCTGCTAGACAAGCACCTCTTTAAAGACTCTCTGAAACACAGGTTTTCCACATCTGTTTCCAGTGGCCTAAATTGGTTCCTGTATATATGAAAAAAAAAAGCAACAAACAAAACCCACCAACACAAAACGCTTCTTGCCCTCATCAGAAGATAACAGTGTGGTAGTGGTCTCCTCACCTCTGAAAACCAGGAGTCTCATTCTGCTTTGAATTAACAGGTTCAGAAAATTTCATGCTTAAAAATGAGTCTTCTCTTTTTAAAAACAAAGCACCTTGAATTACAAAAGAGCAGGCCATAACTCCATGGTTTTGGACTTGGGCTTCCTAACAGAAATTCAGAAGGAAATGAGAACAGGCAAACCTGGGAATGAAAAAAAGGGGTTAAGAAGAAAGACAGGACTGAAATAGCAGCAAGCGCTTTAGGAGCAGAGGGAGTACATTGGCAGAGTTGTATGGGGAGCCCAGGGTCGGGCTAGCAGGATTGTTGAGGGCAGGAGTGAGACATACTGCAAGTGCACAGTGTCAGCAAGGAGTATGTTCAGAGCCAACCATCCCAAACCCGTCAGGCAGCCATGGCAGGACTCGTGTAGATTCCAGGTACAAAGCCAAAGGAGGCAAACTGCAGAATACCTGCCTGTAGTGTGCTTAATTCTAGCTTGCATTTCCACGAGTAAAAAGAAATTATAATGTTATTCACTTGAATGACTCAAGACAATAAAATAGCCTGGTTAAAAAAAAAAGTAAGAAGCTAGCAAGACTGCAGTCCTCTGGAAGGATGCATGGGAACATAAAGACCGGCATGCAAAATTGAGTATAAGCCATCTAAACTTAGGAAAGGGGGACTTCTGAACCATTTAAATCAGGCTGGTGGATCACATTTCTATTGTAAACTACTTTGAAAAGTATCTGAAATCTTGCATTTAGCCTTTTTCTGTAATCTCTCAGATTCACCATTCCCATTTAGCCTGGTTCATACAAAAAGCCTTTTTAGAATATTAGACAAGAAATGTGGTGAGAAAGTTCAAGAACAGAAAGAAAAGTGGTATAAGCCTCACAACAAAAGACATGGTGGGGAGGGTGGAAAGGGGATTAAGAGGTAAGAGTTGAAGAAGCACAGGGTACTAAGGAACTGTTCCAGATGGTAGGCTAGTTTTAAGCTAAGAAGCAATGTGTTTGTATAAAACTCCAGTGGGAGCTGAGCAGGCAGAGATGAACATGCAGATGAGGTTTGAAATATTTTTTGCAAGTCCAAGGAATGGAAAAATGGACTCTGAAGGTCTGATGCACAGTCAAGAAAATTGCTGCTTTTGGAGGAGATAAAAGCCAAGAAAGATACTGCATCTAAGGAGGTGAGGGGTAAGAGATATCTAATGACTGATAACAGAGGACATGAGCAATGACATCAGAAAAATGCTGTTACAAAACAAATCACATCATATGAAAAAAAAAAACTTCCAAGGTGTCAAAGTAATGCAGCATTGGGTCAAACAGCCAGTTTGATACAAATCTGGTGCGTTCAGGATGATTTATTCCATAAATAGTTAAGGCAACTTTCTGATAGGATTTGTGTACAGGAGAGAAAAAAAAATTTTCAAAATCACAAATGAACTTTGATCAGATGTTCTTCAGTGGCCAGTCTTACCTTTCTGTTTAAGTAAGACTCCCACAAGTTCAGTGACTGTAGCATTTCAGTCTGTAACTGATAAAAGCTCACTGTTGCGTGAGTGGTTCAACACCGTACCAAATCTCCCATTAACTCTTGCTCTTAAAGCTTATTTCAGTAAGTGGGTCAAGATAAACAGAGAAGCTGCTAGTAAGACTCCTAATTTGAACAACAGTATCTCTACACCAGAGGTAGCTATCTGAACTAGACTGTTAATGCCACATTTTCCAAAATAAAACCAGGGATGGTGTTTTCATTTATTTATAAGGCATACTGTGTATTTCTGGATGACAACCATGAATGATTTTGTTCATGTGCCCAAGCTTTGCAACCATCAGGAAAGCAGTGACCTTTGATTTCAAAACAAAGCATTTCATATTGGGCTATACACACACATACTCAGTATTTCAATTAGCCTGTGATTTCCTCAACACTACTGTTCGCTCAAGGATGCCTGGCTGCCAGATGACTTAACTTTTCCTCTCTCCCTCGTACGTGACAATACTTTGCTCAAAGTAGCCATTACGCTTTGAACTTGCTCGCTGAGGCATTGCTACAACTCCTTATGCCTCTTGGCTGATGGAGGAAAATCCATTTTGACCCCTCAGAAGCAAGTGCAAGTCTCCAACTTCACACGCCAATGTGGACAACTGCAGCTGAAACTGAATCTAGATTAATTCCTCATTACAGTCATTTCACATTTATGCTGATACCTTAAGAAGTTGGAACATACATGATTTATTGGTTTTAATTGGAAAAATGGGGCAGAACTTCCCTCAAATGAAAAAGCAGTTTGTCAAATGAAGTTTACAAAAAGCAAATGGGATTTATGGTGACAGTGAGAACGTACTTCAAATTTAAATTAACCTGCAGCTTAATGCAATATAAGGTATTACACAGAATGCAAAAATCCTGCCACTGCAGGATTTTAATGCTACAATAATTCTGCTCTTCCTTAAAGGGCAACAATTCTACCCTCTCTTAGATAACCCAGTTCAAAACACATATTAGAACAGCAGTTGGAGGAATTAATAGCCAAAACTGCAGTAATCAGGTGGTAATAAAGACAGAGCAAGCATGTACATTTTCCCAGTAGACACAAGTTTAACACTGAAAATATTCCAAGCAGGTATGAGAGAGAGGGAGGGGAGAACTTACTGTACTGCTTCAAAGATGCACTATACACATACTGCAGCAGTACAGGATACACTAATGAATGAAGGCAACTGAAAAGGCAGTACTCACCCAAAATATTAAATTGAAAAGGAACATCATGTATTTCAAACAACACAGGCAGCCTCTTGCCATGTTGCACTTCTTAAATTCTAAAAGGAAAACAAAGGATAGATCCAGATAAAAGACCACGTATTTGCTGCCTTTGGGCGCACTGTATTTTTCACTTTTTACGCCAGTCCCAGTCCCAACGCCGGTCCCAGTTCCGACCCCAGTGTGGCTCTGTGTGCGTGATCCAGTTGTACCATAGAAAGCTCCTGCAGTAAAACCTCGACCAAATTGCCTCCCTGAGGTAGAAGGTTTAGCAAAATCTGAGTCTTTGCTATCCAAAGATGGACTCCGGTGAATTGAAGAATCCTCACTACTTGACTTCTCCATGATCTCTCTTTTCACAGTTGTCAGATTTCATGTATAGCATCTCTCAGCATTAAATGCAGTGCCTTGCAAATGCCACAGTGCGATAAGAGCTGTCAGTGTTTTGCTTCTCTTCTCCATACATAAATCAGATAATCACTGCAGAATATATTCACTGCATTGTTGCTGGTTTTATTTTTTATAGCAATGTAGGCTGTACTCTGTCTAACTGTAGCATGGATTTATACATTAATATCCCATGCAAGAGCATACTCATGATTTATCTTGATGAATCAGTTATGCAGAACTTCGATTTTTATTCAAAAAGAGCCATAAGCTCTTTCTCTCCGCTCTGAGTCTACAGCCCTCTAATCTATAGGCAGCAGATGGTCCTTGCATCCATTTCCAAAAAGCTTCTGCAGTACACCTGGGAGACTCTCCTCAAGCCGGAGCACTTTCCTTGCTCTCAGCTTTCCTCTCTGTGTCTCTCTGACTCTCTCACACGCTGTCTTTTTCCTTTCCACCCATTTGCAGTATCTCATTCAGTAAACAGCTATCGGAGCGCACCCTGTGTTTCACTGCTGTTGCCGTGAAATCATCAGCAACTGCAACCACTGGGCATTTCCCACAGAAATCCCTGACCTAACTATCGAGTAATAAATCCACCCTCCTGCTCGCCCCTCCCCTCTGCTTTCCATCGGGCCAGTTAGCAGAAGCCTTCTCCCCCAGGGCACGCCTCCATGACATAATATCTTTAATAGGATTAGAATTACTCTTGACTATACAAGTGCACAACAGAAAATCTCTTTAAATGTCAAGTACTGTTTAGCTGTTTATGAGCTAGAACTGTGACGTAGCAATACTTCTTTCATGTAATAAAATACTGGAAAAGTATGGATTAGATACACATGTTCTAACCTCTCCCTGCTCATTATATTAACAGTGACTTACATTCTTTTCTGGCTTAAACAAATGCCATGGGACAAGAAACTCAAATAGACTAGCACCCAGCATACACTGCATAGGCACATGTCTCACTTATACATGCACATAATACAACGCCATCACTTGCGATATAATTAACCATAACTAGAAAAGCAGAGCTGCTGTCTCTTACGGGATCATCAATGAATTCCTAAAATTCCTGAACTGTAAGGATATCTGAACCTACAGCTATTTACACTCTATTTCATAGTATGTCAGAGACTGGTCTTGCATATGGCAATAAGCCATCTTACATTGCAGGTAGTCTGTGAGCTAGAAACACCAACCCAAATGCCACATTTATTTTCCAGAGAGAAGTGCCTGCTAGAACTCTGAAACAGAGAGGGCACAACCATGCACGTGTGTCTGTGCATATGTGTGCAAGTGCTTGGGGAGGAAGAAGAGAAATACTTCAGGTCATGCCTGGTGCTTCCAAATTTGTCATTTTGTCATAAGCGTAAAAGCAGCGCACTGAAGGTGTAAAATGATACAGCAGTTTTAAAATGCAATATATTATTTCCTTTCTGTAAGGAAAGAAACCATATTAAGAGGCCACTATGAAAGAAATACAGCTATATGAAAGAAATAAAGCAAAAATTGTGCACAATTTTCAACTCACCCTTTCACATGCACATTATAATGCACTGTTAATTATCAGGTACCTTTGAGAAGACATAATATAACTTTTATACAATCTTAGATATCTATACCTACAAGTCCCTTAAAATTCTGTAATTTTTATGTAACAACATCAGAATCAATACCCTAAAACAGTGCTGTACCTGCCTTGACAGCCTTTTTCTGAGTAAAGATCCCTCCACCATAAAGTACTTAATTCCATGAAATACCCAGGATTTGTACGTGTCATATCTTTCTCTCACCTCTTCTGCTATAGAATAACATTTTAAAAACAGGCAGACCCAAGCCTATATCAACTGTGCTTATCCACTTTGCTTTTCAGAAGTCATTTCAGAATTATCTGTATCAAATATGTCCATCAGAAAGGCAACTGCAAGATGACGACTCAGCAGATATGATAGCAGAAAAGGCTACACACAGAACACCCAAGTAAAAAAAGATAAATTAGCAGTGACCAAAGTAGAGTGGGGCATTTCTGTACACAACTATGACGCTTGTACAAATTCCAATGTGAGCAGTCATCAAGAATCAACTTTCTTAGAAAAAAAACCCATGGAAGGGACTTGTAGGTCATGGCCAGGTGTCTGCCTCAAGACACCGGGCCTGCAGAATAAGTTGCATTCAAACACAAGGCAAATGTCTGAGTATGGTTTTAGAAGTTTGAAAAAACTCTTCTGTTTGAAAATTCACTTATTGGCAGTGTAAAGTTGTGCTATTGCAATCCTATGCTGTAGCTAGATATATTCAGTATTTATTACTTGTCACAGAAAATTGAGCTCAGCCAAAAAATTATGAGAATGCACAGGTATTTTAAAGCATTTTTTCCTGTTGCACTCATTGATTTGCCACTGATGTAAACTAGCTTCAGCAAAAACAAAACAAAAAAATATGCTGTGCACTTGAGAAAACTAATGCAATATAAATATTTGCCTTAGCTTCCCACACGAAGTTACATGACAATAATAATTAACCACCATTTTCTAGATTAAAAAACTGAAAGAATGTTTTGCAATAATCAAAAAAATCTCCACAAATGCAGTCAGGTTGTAAGTCGTGGAAACATTTCTAATGTTGGTTAAAAATAAAAAAAGAAAAAAGCAACACAACTCTCCCTCCAAGCCTATTTTCTTCAAGTTTTCATTATTAGACCTTATTGAAGTTTTCCAGTTTTCTATTTTTGCCTTCAAATACTACAGAAGATTAGTTTTCTTTACCATTACCAGCAATGCGTCTTCCATTAAGAGTTCTCCATGACTGGTCTACATCACAGTTCACACTTCAGAACCAGCAACCAAAGACACATGTATAGCAAATAGCCAGCTTCAAAATCAGAGAATCATAGAATGTGTTGGGTTGGAAGGGACCTTTCAAGGTCATCTAATCCAACCCAAATTCAAGCCTAAGCAACATGCAGTAGGGCAAACCCTGTTCCAGCTCAGCCTCCCCTCCCACTGTGTACAAAGGAAACACATGGCCCTCTCACGGTTATGTGTTGCCACCAGGAAGACTTTACAAGCTTCTGTAACCTTCTGCCACTTGAATTTGTGGCCACAGAGCAGCTTTACAGATTAGATGCCGCTTGCTCCTGCTGGAACTCTAACTCAGTATTTATGTAGCTCAGTTAATAAATCACACCACCCAGCTTATTTGCCGAAAACATAAGCAGTGAAAGAGCTGTAACCAGTTCATCCAGGTGTGTTTTGACTAGTCACTGCACTTAACTTTGCCTCTGATTGAGACCTCAGTGGTAGGTGTTGCTGCAAGGCCACTCAACAGCACCTTACAGTGGGCCCACTTGACAGTGTAGTCTCAGTATGGGAACAAACACATTTTGTTTCACTACAAATTCACCTCTGCTAAGTAATTAGGGCATGACAAATATTGAAAAGCTCACTCTGTACTTCATCAGTCTTTGATAACTGAATCACAGAATGTTGTTGCTGAGAGATGTCTCCACATCAAGAAAATCATTTCAGTCCCACACACAAATGCCTGGGACAAGGTGACAAACATCAGTCCATCACATCTCAATGGCTCAGCCAAGTATTAAGGGTAAGAATTTAGGCTGCTTTCAGACACCAGGTATGAAAATGGATCTCACAATGAGTGTAGCAGAAAAATTGAACAAAAGGGTATTAGTAATAACACCAAAACAACATAGGCTGGTTCTCCTACTGAAACTGATTTACTTGGTTCCTCTTCAGCTGTTTTTGCACAACTGACTTGTGGAACCAAGCTGAGCAAAACAGAGCAAAAGCTGAACAAGCTTATACACATATTTATAAGCACATATTTATAAAGACATAATACAGATATAAAATGTATTCCAGCAAAATATTAAAATTGCAATTATTTTTCCCCTTGTAAGAGTTCCAGATCCATTTTACAAGACATTCCCCTTAAACGATCTTGCTAATCCAATGAAAGGGAGAGGGACTACAATAGGCAAGAACAGGAACAAACACTGAAAGATGAGCAAAAATATCTTAAGCTTTTGTTATGGTCCCCCATGATTCCCAGCTTGAAAATATGAAACTCTAGGAGTTTTTGAAAAGAGAAAAAAAAACCTCGAGTCATCACAATATACAAGCCATTTTCCTACTTATTCTGTACTTTACCTTGCAATTTCTATTATGTAGGATAGTGCTATTGTCACCATTTAAATATGAGGAATTCAAGGACTGAGACATTTGTTGAGGATGAATAGGAAATCGCTGACACAGAAGCAAACTGAATCTGTGCCTCACATGGCCTCAGCTAGTACACCAACCATTCCACCATTCTCAAATTAATTATTTTTAGAAATCATGAGTTTTAGTAACCCTGCCACATGACTTCAGAACAATACTGAGCCCTGCAGAGAGACACACAAATGCATACACTATCAAGTGTTAGAGGGATATGGTTGTTAAATTCATTATTTTCTTTTGAATTATATTGACCAAGAACTCAATTATACAAACCTTCCTCAGGGTACACTCAAGAGACAAAAAACTGAGATTGCCAAGAATAAATGCAGTGACTACTTCTTTCCAGTCACTGCTCTGAATCCTGGAAGGCCATGAGAAAGAGATATGGAACAAGAGTTGGAAAGAATAGCTTATGACTCTGGCATACTTTTGTATTCAGATGAAAACTCAGATTAAAAAAAAACAACACCACAAAACTAATACTAAAACAAAAATTAAAAAAACCAACCAACCAACCAACCACACAAAAAACCAAACAACCCCAAACCACACACAGTTGATGTTGGAATAAGCTTAAAGGGCAAAGAATGTCCAAAAAATGAAACTGAAATTAGTATCACATGAGAGACAAAAACCATGGAGTTATGAGGTCCTGCTTCCACAACAAAGAACTCACAGACTCCAGCAAGTCAAAAATACCTGGAGTTCCCAGGGCTCCTGAAGCTGCAGGACTTGTAACCAAAAACATGGATGCTCTGAGGGTTGTCTCCCACATCCTGGGGCCTTCCAAGCTCCCAGCTTGCATACTGTAAATCGCAAGCACTCCATCCATCATGAGATTGGACAGAAACAAGGTAGGTTTCACGGACAACTTTGTATGGTAGATAAGTTTTGAAACCTGTCCGTGTTTTTCATAGAACCATAGAACAGTTTGGGTTGGAATGGACCTTAAAGATCATCTAGTTCCACCCTCCCTGCCATTTTGGAACCAAATATCCTAAACCGTATTTCACATTTGACACACTTTCATTTTCCAACAGGAAAAGTCTTCCAATAGAAAGAAACAGAACTACTCTAACTTCAGTTTTGGAGTTTCCAATCACTGATCATATCTTCCCACATTATTTAGAGCATATATGAACAGCTTGTTTGTTCTAAGTGCTAAAAAGAATCACTACCAAGTGTTTAGAGAAGAGTGAAATGCATACATAGTTTCCCTACTAGCATGAACAGCAGCCATTGCTAATACCTTCAGAAAACCACCATTTCCTTGGGTGCTTGATGGACTGACAGACCATGGAGGAGAAGATTGGATTCATTAAGAGCCAGACCTACTCACAGCTGGTACCTGTTATCTGACCAATAAGGGATTCTCTCCTAATGTTTTGTGAGAGAGGACAGAGACAAGCTCATGCCCTTCTCTCTTCAACCTGTAGCAGGACAAGAGCATCCAACAGGCATCATCTGACTCTCAGTTCCACCTGCAGAAGCAAGTCACCTCCAGAGGCCAGGTAAAAAGGACCTGGGGCAGGTAAATGTGCATACAGCATAAGTTGGAAAGATAACACAGTCACTCAGATGGGTTCTTAGAGGCTGGGCTTCACATTCTAGGACTTCACCATGCATTGGCATGGCTGAAGAAAAGGAGGCCTGGCAGAGAGACAGGAATGGGATAGCACTCCAGGATGCAGGAACCATGTAAACAAGCACCCCTGACAAGACACTGAGTTTGAGATCTACAGGGAAAGGATCTGGTTTTACAGACACAGGAATTGAGTGTTTAGCCACTTCAATCCATCACACACCTCCATCCATCCTGACTTCACCCAGAGAAGTTATCTTTCTTGAAATTGTTACTGGAGAGGAAATGAATGAATCTGTTTCCTCTGACACAATGGCACCAGCATGACAGCTCGCAGCTGCCTCCGATGAGTAACACTCCTTGCCTCTCCGAGGCAAAGAGGTAAAAAAATAGATAAAATCTCTTTGAATGGCCTAGTTTATACTTACAAACACCAATAAGAATGGTTTATCCTTCCAACATGGGGTCCACACTGTATGGACGATCAAGAAAATAAGACACAATGGTAAGACTTCCCACTGTGGCAAATATTCTGTGTCATTTGGTCCTTGGAATTTCCATTAAAAATAATGTACTGCCAACAGCGCATATGTGGCTGAGATTTCTCATTTAGTATTTCACACCAGAGACAGAATGAGATTCTGTCCCAAAACTGTGCAAAGGAATTAGTGACAGAAAAACAAAACTTTCTAAATAATAGAAATCCTGCTAGGCTTTTAAATCAAAACATCTGCACTACTAGCACAAGAGTCTTCAGGGGCTTTGTTTTCACTTACAAACAACATCATGAAATAGGCTATATCTGAAAGTAGTCCTCAAAAGATTATGTTATAATTCAATTCACCATTGATATTTTCACCTTTAAGAACTAAAATCTAGAAAGTATATTTATTGTTTCTTTCTGAGAAGCCCTGGAAACCAGTCTTCTTGGGCTTGGCAGTGTACATATGGAGATCAAGTCAATCCATACAACAGACTACAATCCAGGCAAAAAACTAAGACATTAATAGCTGGCTCTGAATACAACATCGGTTATTTTTTTTAAAGTCCTAAAACTACCTTACCAATTCTCCCACTAGAGGGTGTGAGAAAATGGAAAACGTGAGGGGCAATGGAACAGCATGTACCCATGCAGATAGGCCTGTCCTGCTGGGCAGCAGAGTGTACCAGATGCTTTGGAACAGCCTGTTTATGCCTTTTAGCCTAAGATTCTGTATCCCTTTTAATCACAGGGTGGTTGTCTTATCTACTATAGCAAAGAATACATTGTTCCATCTCCATCAACAGCTAATCCTTCTTAAATTCTGCTGAGAACTTAACCTCAATACCTTACAGCAGTGAGTTCCACAGATACACATTATGTTAAAAACCACAGCATCTTCCTCTTACTGCCTGTCACTATTAAGCCTTCCAGCTTTGTCCTCTATTCTGGCATTCATACTCATTCCATAATTTATTATTTTCTAATCCTCTATTACATCCCATGTCATTTGTCCTTCATTAATCTAAGTACTTATCTTTTCAATGTCTCCTGCTATTGAAAACTCTCTGACTCCATAATAATTTCAGTTAACCATCTTAGGGCTTCTTTCTAATTGAGCTATGTTTATGCCATAATCTTTTCCAATCTTCTTCTTTTTAAAGGACAAGAGCTAACATAAGAATTCAAAATTAATTTAATAAATACTGTTTCTGTCAACACCTTATCTTTAGGAAAGTGAAGTCATTCAGATTCAGCAGACCTTTCTTCACCATTCCTATTCTGCTTTTCTATTTCAGATTCAAAATTTGGTCTCTGAAAAGCTCAACATTTGAGACCCTAATAGGAAATGGTTGTAATTTAAATTCAGTATCTTACCTATAAGAGGGAAGGGGATTTTCTCACTACAACAGCATTAGTTTAATACCAGTTACCTGTAAACTCATCAATAAGCCCATTTTCAAGTCAGGGCCTCCTTGTAAAGAAGCTAACATGAGCTGAAGCAAGCCTTGGCCATCAATGATGCAAATAAATGCGCAGCTCCAACTGCTGTCCCCTCCCAGCACATATAAAAGCATATGCAGAGAAGCGCTTTTTACTGCACGCAGAGAAAACAAGATCAAGGGAGTAGAAAGCTGTCAACCACAAGCAGGAAGGCAGCAACACTATATCCCATACTTTAAAAACTGAAGGCCAAAAAAAGAAAGCAGGGGCAAGGAAGTGAGAACGTTTTTTCTTATTTATGACCTATTTTTGAAGAGGAAAGGTACATGATCTGACTGCTCCTCTTCCACTCCCACTTTAAATGCCAATTCAAATTTTTATGTCTACTCGATTGACTACAGACTAGAGAAAGCTAGTGAACAACAGAAGGCTTCTACCAAACATGAGAGATGGCATCCCTTCTTCCTCTTGGACAGTGTAGGAGGACTTAATTAATACAAGAACTCTTCTAACCCTGTCCAATGTGTACAAAAGTCCCTTGAACAAAATCAGGTGGGTATTCTTTAACCTTTGTTGTAAAGAGACTGTCTTTCACCAGCAGCATGCTGCTCTGAATTAACTGACAGCTGGTATCTATGTATTAGCAGAACTATTAAACTTTAAAACAAACAAATTAAAAAGAAAAATCCCTCATACATATGGCTTCACCTGAAGAAAGAACCATGAGAATGATGTGAGCATTCATTTTTAAAAGGCAGCACACATCTCTGCAACCTGCTCAGTTATGCCATGAAGAAACATTTCTAAGCACATTTCTTTCCCAATTGAGTGAATTCCTGCACTGCTAAAATATTCATTTTTTGGCACTGAAGCATAAACAGGTGTGACTCCATGAATGAGGACATTTAAATCCACTGCATCAAGACTGGCAAAAACCCAGATATCTACAATGGACAGCAAACTTACGTCATTATTTTAGGCTCCCTTCCCCATTAACTCATCGCCAGCCCCAGCCTTCAATTTAAGACAATGCTGAAAGTGACCAACTGCCTCACCGGAGAGCGATCCCCTCAGAGATGTGCCAGTTATCAAAGGGCTGTTTACCAGCAGCATTTCCAAGCAAAACCTGATCCCAAGTTTCACCTCCAGGTCAAAGAGACACAGCTTTCACAAAGGAGTCAAACTGCCAAATGAATAAAGTACCTTCCCAGAGTCAAGAGCCTCACAGATGAAGGTTGACAGCACAATAGGCTGAGTTCAAGCCACAGTACAAGGTTCCCCTCTGCTGGTCCTCCAACATGACCCAGGCCAGAAATGTCTGGAAACAAGGGCAGGATCAAGCCGCTACAGCCATGCAGTCCTCAGACTACTCCCATCCCTCCCTGTGGTCTACAAAGTGTGGTAACAAGCTACATTGCCTAAAAATTTTGGGAAACGGTTTTTGAATAATTCAAGATAACTCACACATACCTGAAGTGCCATTCAACAGCAATTCTCAAGTTCTGATCAAACCACTGCACAGCAGCTACAGTTCACCCTGCTGGTTTGGGCTGGACTCTTCCGTAGCTTCCAACAAACTTCCACAACACCTAGCCAGAGCAAAGTCCACAGACTCCTTCCTGTCTTGAAGCTTTTTACATTTATAAAAACAATCCTATCTGAGCATCTGCATCTGCCCTTGCAATAAAACTTATCTACCCTCACACTAAAGCTTCTCACGTGTTGTGCAGTAACGCTGTGGGATATGGTCAACTTCATAATTAAAAATAGAATGTGCCTGTAACATGACAGTCCTGCAATTATTTTAGCTTTGCCAGCAACAACAAAGTCAGATTTAAATCCCAAGAGGAGGCAGATACTTCAGCCACCTTGCTCATCTCACAAGAATGAGGCTAAACGGTTGTCATCCATTCCGCATGAGATACAAGGAAGGGTGTAAAAATGAAACCAAGGTAAACCTCTTACTATAATCCAGCAGGTTTATGTAACGGTGCTGCTCTTCATGAGCTTTGTGATTGGTGTCAGCTCTTATTACAAGGGTGTGAGAGATTTAAAATGACAAAGGAGGAAAGGAAAGGGGAAAAAAATCAGAATCCAGTTTGACGTGACCCTATCTGTTAAGCCATAAAAAGGCGTGCAGCAGTTCAATTACCTGATTTACAGTAGGAGCTACTTAACTTTTTACAGTGTAATTAATGAGCTTTTATAAAGGCCGAAGTATAAGGGCAAAACTCAGTCGCATGACCTTATCCACATTGAGGAGGACTCATTTACATTTGGTGAGAATGCTGTGTGCTAGCTGCAATACCAGTCATTCAGAGCCTAATATGGAGTGTAAAGAATGGATGCAAGCAGGTTTGACTCCTTCCCAAAAGCCAAGCCCACATTCACATGAGTTTTGAAAAAGTTTATTCGTAACATCAGTGTCTCTCAGAGATGAGAAAACCGAGATACCCTTGATCAGCAGCCAGAAACTAAGAACCTTGCAAAAATTCCTCATAGTGGCAGCTGAAAGACAAAAAAGCCTGTTTTGGAGGGGAAAACTAGTGTCACTCAGTTTGCTCTTATCTGCTTAAGCATGTAACGAGTACATGGTAGTTACAATATGAAATATGAATTGGCCTCCAGAAGCAGCACTTCATTAATTCAACACAGGCAGGTATTTTCCATTTACAAATTAATTGGGATGCTAGCATTTTGTTTCAGAAGCAACTAACATGACGCTTCATGCTACGCTCCGCAGACTGTTTCAGAGGAATCTATCAAATACATGGTCACAAATGCTTAGTAAATGGTGTAGATCCAAACAGGTTTTTAAGCACTATGAACTAAACTAGAGGCTTTCAAAATGCAACGTCACGTAAACACAGATAGTGCTAGTTTTGGTCCAAATACACCTTGTAGGAGTCAAATTCGATGCCCATGGCAATTATATGTATTTGATCTTTCCCTCTTCTCTCCTCAATGTCCAAGTTTAGACTAATTTCAAACCTAACCTAATTTACTGAAAAGGCTTTCCAGACTTTTCCCCTTCAGAAGAACAAGTTAACAGTAAATCTGCAATAATATAATCCATGTTGTAATGGGTTTTTTTGCTTTTGCTGTTGTTTTAACCCTATAATCTTAGTGTCTATAAAACAGATCTATACAGATTTGGACAGCAATGCCCCTAACACGAAAGATGCTTTGCTCCCTGGATTTTTTCCAGCCTATGGGTTCTCCTTCTGCATTATTTCTCTCATATACTCATTTCTTATGCTGCACTAATCCCTTTTGTGCCAAGCATCTGGCCAGAAGAAACATCAAATTCTCTCAGGCCACCTAGGCACTTTGCAGAAGAGTTTTACGAACTCATCATCCTATCCCGTACCTGAAACCCAGCTTTTCTAAATTGACCACATCTCAGTCTTCTCCTCCCCCACCTCTGTCTATGCCATTGGTTTTATTAAAGGACACTCTTGTATAGTACTTCGTGTTGCTATTCCAATAGCACAGAAACTGTTCTATTAAATATTTATCAGTAATGGGGTTACTTTCTTCTACTGCACACTGAAGGAAGATAATTTGGCAGATATAGTCATGAAAAGATTCTGTATGTTTGTCCCTTTTTGAAGAAATACTACACTCAAATACACAGCTTCAAACATGATTCCAACCAAAACCTGATTACATAAACTGCACTCCAAAATCCCATGTTTCTTGCATTCCAAGGATTCCTGAATCAAGTTAGGTCAGGTCCCTCTGTTGTTGTTTTTTTCTTTTAAATCAACTTGAATGCTTTCTACCCCATATGCTGAAAACAAAGGTTCAGAAATTGTAACTATGGTAAGTAATTTGGCCTGAGACTGAAAATAAGGAAGACGAAAATGCCTCTTCTCACTTCCCGACAGCTGAACCACTGGAACGATGTAGGTTTAAAGGCAACAAAATGCAATAAAAGCGTAATCAATACAATCAGGAATTATGGATCTCTGAACATACAAAGGGAACAGAGCTGACAAACTGGAAGGTGCAGTTTCTCTTTCTACACTTAATATTTTTCCAAACAGAGCGATGCTTTGCACCTGTCCTGTAATTCAAAGCCAGGTTTACGTATTATGCTGGAAAAAAAGAGTAAGAAAGTGTCTTGATCATTTCAAAGAAACCTTATTCCAGTTCAGTGCCTCCCAAGGAGTGCCTACTGCTATCCTGCAGCACTTTTAGCTCCATTTATACAGATGTCTCAGTTTTGTCCCTACCTAATATATCTGCTATGTTTATACAGTTTCTCTCGAATATCGATGAACTCTGAGTCTAAAAGACTGCATCAATACCAAGCTGTAGGCGGGGAGGGGGAAGTAATGAATTCTTCCCTATGAATTGTTCCCAGGCATCAGAGCCTTCAAAACGTCTATCACAGAACTACCTTCATACATTTTAAACATCCTTCACATCTAAGATCCGGTTATTATTCTTTTACTATAAGGAACAAATACTTAAAGGCCAAAGAATCCAAAACAGATTTCTACCCAGTGTTCTGCATTCTCAAGCAGTGAAAAACAAAAACCCAAACCACTTAAGGCCTGACATGGTACACGGCCATGTTATTGCTGCAAAGTTCTGTCAGCCAGATTCCCTCTCAGATTTCACAGGCTACAGTCACCAGTAGCTGTTACACACAATGTGTAAACCACATTTTTAAAGCAACCGGGGATCCTTCAAAATGAAAAGCCAGATTCACATTATTGATGCACATTTCTCAATACTGGGAAATCTTAAAGCATTGACTTCTATTACAGATGAGAAAAGATATATGCCTGGGGACAGAATTCCAAATGAAGATACCCTCAGGAGATACTACACACTATTTTGAAATAAAACTTGCAGGTCATAAAATGTTAATATTAGTGCTTTAGGCAAACACTAAGGTCAAGACAGATGTGCTGCCTGACACCTAAAAGACTCTCAGGTTCCAGAAGGCTATCAATGTCTTCCAATACCTAAAAGGCAGCTGCAGAAGATGATGGTACTTTGTCCACAAGAATGCATGTTGGCAGGACACGCAATAGCAGTAAGTTGCTCAGGGGAAAATT
The DNA here is from genome assembly GCF_000695765.1 of Mesitornis unicolor. Classification (NCBI taxonomy): domain Eukaryota; kingdom Metazoa; phylum Chordata; class Aves; order Mesitornithiformes; family Mesitornithidae; genus Mesitornis; species Mesitornis unicolor. The sequence continues at coordinate 40,890 of NW_010165567.1, read as the reverse complement.
TGGTCTGGATAGAAGGGACCAAAAAAAAACTCCAGTGGGAGAACAATTAAACACTGGATTGCTTAGAGAGACAGTAGAATCTCCCTCACTGGAAATATTCAAGACTCAGCTTGACAGGGGCCTGGATAACCTAAACTGGGGCCCTCCTTTCAACTGAAGGTTGAACCACATGGTCTCCAGCATCATCTTCCAACCTAGGCTTTGCTGTGATTCCAACATTTTGACCTTACATTCAAAACGTGAGTCAGTCGCTGACCACAAAAATGGGCTATGTGATACTTGCAGAGTATAATCCGCCCCCACCTGGAGTGCAAAAGATTGCCACTGAACTCCATGGTGCAGAGCTCTCTATGGACAGAGCAGTAGTGACTTGCTCACAATATAAGAACGATTTCAGGCACTGAAAAACTAGCAAATCAAAATTGCTATCACTCTGATGAGGAGAGGGGGGAAAAGATGTGTTTCTTACCAGTAGCTATACTTGACAAATTAGGAACATCCTCATCCTATCAATTGAGTATCTACGGATCATAAAGCCTGTCTGATCTGTGTGAATTAATTTGGTAGTTATCCTTTCTAATCTGTTAACTACTGTCTTCATGAAAAACACATTTAGCAGAACAAGTGACACTAAAAATTCCAGTCTTTCCCATCACCATGTTCTGCATTTTTTTTTTGCCCTGTTGGAGTGTGAATCCAATACAGGGGTGTATTTGTCAGAATGCAGGACCTTCCCCAAGGAAAGGTATGTAATTTATTTGCAAAAACAGGGATTAGTAATTATTTAAAGGCAATCCATCTGCCTCTAGAGATGTACTGGCTGCAGAGATGAAGGGCTGTTTTAATCTCCTCATGAGTAAAATACTGAAAGATCCCAAATTATATTTATTTATATGGGAGCAGAAACCTTGATCCTTGAACACAGAGGTGCTGGGCATTATCAACATAGAATAATGTCAGTTTTTACAAACAGTCTAGAAAGTTCTTTCAGATATAACTTGTGTTACAAGCCTTTCCCTATCTTTCCTATCATACTGTTCTTTTTTTTTCTATCATCCCAATGAGAAAAAAAGGAGAGTCAGTGAAACTTTGCACAAAACAATCAGTGGAGAAGAGAGGAGGGAGAATAAGAAAAGGAATGGGAGAAGAAGAAGGGATAAAAATCCTTTTGCTCACTCAAACATGTTAGTTCAGGGCATCTCTGATGCTACAGTAATAAGAGTAAATACAACTTTTTGGACAGGAATCTGACTTTAGCAGCTGTTCTTCCTTTAAGTGCTAAAAGAGATATCAGATTGAGTATATGAATAATGCATATTGGTCTGATTACTAAAGCTTTTCATCAAAATACTGACTAAAGGACTAGTCTTTCAAAGGAAAGAGGCAATTTACCAAGCAAAACAGTGCTACACCTGGCCACATCCCCAAATAACTACTTTGTTACAGCCTTTAATAGTTACAGTCTCCTCACTGGGCTGAGCCCACCTAGATGTTTCATTCTGCAGCAGACATATATGGTGTATTATTTTCCTTCGGATTTTAAAGGATTATTAGTCACATTGTCTCTACCCTCTTTGTCACCAGCTCTTCTAATAGCAAGCACTAGCATATGGAAACACCTCCTCTGCAGTGTTTTGCTGTCTTTGCTGTGCCATATTACAAGAAGCATAAAATATGAAGAAAACAAACAAACATGGATTTGCTCCTCGGGTGTTAAAAATGCTAAAGAGCTATTTTGAGGGAACTGCTGAAAGAACTGAAATCTTTTTAACGTCTCAACTTCCAGTACTCATGTGACAATAAAACACAATTTTTATGATCAAGTTCTAGGCACATACCTTCAACGTGCTGTACATTCCTCTAATTCTTACAGAATCAAATGGATTTTCATATCCTGACATGATTTATCTTTTCAAGGCTAATCTAGGTAGTCTTGCAGGCTGACAATAGTTTCTTCCCATACCAAGTGACCATAATCTATGTAAAATTAGCATAGCCTCCTGTAACTGAGAGGAAAAATTCACTACAGTCCAAAATAAAAACCCATGACATAGTTCCCACAGATTTTAAAAATTGCAAGCAATTCTTCTGTTCCTAACAGGATCAGGTCTCCCTCAGAGTTTTAAAAGTCTCATTTCAGCACATCAGTACAGATACGTGGACACTTAAAGCTGTTACAAGAGTCAAAGAAGTGAATGCACATACAGAAAATTAGCTGAAATTCCTTTTTGAGCTCTAAAACAAATACAACCAGCAATAAAAATAAGTCATTCAGTGGCATTTTCATTTACTTTTTCCCAATAGAGAGGCCTGAACTGTGGTACATTTTTCTGGAGTGTTTTTCTTCCCTCTTCTCCAGAGTCTAAAGACCTACTGCCCATCTCTGGCTGTACCTGGGCACTGATCTTGTGACAGTATTGCTCCACAGACACATTTCAGAAAATCAACTAGGAATACACCTCCAATAAGAGTTTATCCTGGTGGCTTCTCTCTCTCCAGACTTCCTAATGAAACCCAAAAACCATCCACCTCTTCGCTGTAAATGAAGTTGCCACGTGGCAACAGCAACAGATTCTAGCCACACTTCCTCCCCCAAGCCACATGACTTATTTTCACTCTGGATTTCTAAAGAAGTAAGATTTATGCAACCCAACACACAGCAGGTATCAATAGCAGCAAGGCAGAACAGTCTGCAAGGCTGACCCAGAGCCTGTGTGAGGAACAGGCATGCACAGGACTTCAGGCTGGCACCCTGCATGCCGTGCTCTTACCCTGCAGAGCCCTATCAGAGGGACTTAGGGGAGATCTTGGAGCCTGGTGTTGCAGGCTGGAAGGAGGAGATGGAAGGAAGGAAGAGGTCTGTAGTGAGGTCAACCATAAAAGTCCAAAAGAAAATCGAACTCATTCATTCTGCTTTCAGCAGAATTTTAAATGGTAAAAGGGAGAACTGGAGCCAGGCAGTCACACCTTCACTTCTAACAGTGTGCAGAGTAGCCTCAAGTGCACATCACAACAGCAGCAGAAAGTGAATATTCACTTCTGCTCATGGTAGTTTGACAGCTGTACTCATGAACTTTAGGTATGCGCAAAACAGCCCAGGATCTCTCTTCCAGTGCAAGGCATTTTTAAGAAATTCATGAAGGAAACAAGGAAATTTATGGAATCCCACCATAAAGGGACCTTGACCTAACTGGACAACAGAACCTTCATGTATTAACCTGAATATAATTTTTATTTCTATGCCTATCTCGATTAGGTAAACATTTTTTTCTTCTTTTTGCAAACAACTAAACCTGATTCTTATGACCAGTCACAGGTGTCCCTGGAACTGTAACAGCAAGCAGGAGCTGAAAGAAATTACATGCCTTATACGAGAGCCAGGCCTCTCAAGCTGAGGCAGTGTTTCACTAAAGACATTAGAGGGAGTTTGATTGAAGTTGTCAGCTGAGCAGCAGTCAATGTGAACGCAATAATCTAAGCAGCATGGCTAGGAGGAGAGGAGGCAGAAGCTCACTTTAAAGGCTGCCCTCTTGTAATCATTGAAAAATGACCCCAAAATACTCAAATATTTTAGTAATTCCACTCACAGCTCTTGCTGTTCTCAAGCAATGCTCAAGTAGACCACTCCTAACAACATTCAGAGTATTTTTTTTTCTTTTTTTTAACACAACTGTTATTTTCTACAGTATGCACAAAACCAGGTAACAAAACAAAGCAAGACACTCCACCCTAACAGCTCTGAGTCATCCAGAACACAATATAAATACTAAGTTGAAACTGAAGACAGAAAGTACTAGTCATAGTTGAAGTTTATATCTAAAAATAAAGTCATACTAATATCCAGCTGTGTATGCTTATTTCTCAGTTTCGACCACCTAACAAGTCCTCAAGAGTCTTGCACAAACTTGGAACTGGGACCCAGTCCTCATGCAGTATATTCCTCATATAAGCATCTCTCCATGGGCTTATGTTCTGATCGAAACTTACCTCTCCAAAAGCCCTGTGACCCCTAATTTAACCAGCACATTAACCCCAAAATTCCTCCTTCAGGTGTAAAAACCATCCTTACCTAAATCATAGCTGTGTAAACACCAGAGAAGAACTAAAACACCAGGCAGAGAAGCAAAAAAATAAAACAAAACCCAGCAACAAACCTGGCTATGGATTGTCCTGCTCCTTAACTACCTCTAAATAAATAATTAAGCCAATTTGAGGTTAAAAATTCTTTTCCAGTTAGGAAGGTGAGGTTCTCTTATGTTTGTTTTTCTTTCTCCAAACCATGATCTTTTATGCAGTGAGATCAAATGTACATACTACATCCTTTCATACAAATGAGAATTATTAATGTAGCTCAGTATCAGCTGCAACATGCACCTAGCATGGTAGAACTGAACCACTCTGCATATCAGAGGGACAAGGGATTTCGTGAACAGTCATAAAGAATTTGAGGGGTACCACAACAGCTAAAATAAACTCCAATGAGCCAAGGATCATTTTCTGCTTTGCATTTTACAGCTCTTAAGTCTACTCCCTCACTGCAGTTTCCAAGACAAGGTGGCAATACAAAAAATAAACAGTTAAGCTTTGGCATTGTACAGATCTGTTTTTAGCAGGTGCACACCATTCATATTGAAAAAAGTGAGCCCTTGCTAGTGTGGTGGAGCCACAGGTTTGTATAGGATGCACAGTGCTTTCTGAAAATAGTATGTAGACAGCATCATACGAAAGACACATGCCAAGAACACTACTTAAGAAGTGGAGTTCAGAAGAGCTATCACCAAAACATACTTTCAGCTGTGTGTGCTTTTCCTTGCACACCTTCAATCATAAGCTGTGACATTAAGTTCATTCAGATCATTATCTGAACAGTTCTGGGCGCAAGCATTTCCCATCAGTAACTTTCAAACCAATCACATTGCATCAAGACAGGCACTTCCAGACAACAAATTTTACCAACAGGTCGTGCCAGTATCTCCAAAATGCTCCTAGAGGGTGTACTGCCTCACGGAGACAGGACAAAGTTTATTCTAAGCGATTTCTGCAAATAGCGTACTCTGTCATTCAAGGCCAATGGCACAGGCAAGGGGTTTAAGGTGACACTGCCCAGCACCAAAGGCAAGGCCGAGTCGCCTGCTCAGAAGGGGCTCTGGGACTCTAGCTGCCATTTTCAGCTCCACAAATTGGCACGGCTCTTTTGAACACGTCTCTCTCCACTTCTATTTGGGATATATGGTCCAGATAGCATACATGCTCCCGATTTCACAGTTCTCCAATTTAAATTCCATTTTATTTTCTCTTCATGTATTTAAACCCACCACCCCCTTATTTTTCTGCTCTGAGGCTCACAATTCCCAGTTTATTTTCAAAGCCTATTAAGGTATTTTCTCTCTCCTCCTGCCACATCATTAACAGAAATGTTACACATCACCAGTCTAACTCACAACCTATATAACTATTGCATTGCTGTTGATAATCAGGTTTTGTTTACTATTTTGCACCCAACTTTCAGTCCATCTGATACTCTTCCTACCCAAACCAATTTCAATTAATTGTCATGTTAGAAAGCAAATATATACCTACTTCCCTCTTAATTCCCTAAAATCATTAATTTTGCAATTCTATCAGAAAAAGCAATTACATTGCCTGGCAAGATTTTTTTTTAATGAACTCATGTTGTTATTGCTTACTATTCTGTCACCCTGCAGACTTTTAGTTTTGCATCCTCTTTTAATACCAGGCACATTATTTTACCAGCACACACATTTCAGGACAGTAATTGCAAAGAAAACCTTGCCTTTCTTTTGAAGGTCAGCACTATAGTTGCCACTCTTCATTCACACTGACACTTTATTTTAGCTGCCATCTCACAAACCAATAATTACATAATAGTGGCACACCAAAAAGGCTTACTAAACACAAGCTATTTAAACACAGAGGTAAGGAAGAAAAAAAAAAAATCAACCTTCTTTTCACACACTTCCTTAATCACTCTTTTACATACAAAGAAATTTTAACAGCTTTCTGCTAGAAGAAAACACTCAGTAATACTGCTTGGACTCACAGAATAAATCTGATTGGAAGGGTTCTCTTGAGATCATCTGCTCCAACCCCATGGTCAAAGCAGGGCCAACTTCAAAGCTGTATCATGTCACTTAAGACCCTGTCCAGCTGAATTTGGAAAACTTCCAAGGTTGGTGATTCCGCAGCTTCTTCGAGTAACCTCTTCCCACAGCGGGACTCCCAGGGAAGAATTTTTCCCTCGCCTCCATTTGGGACTTACTCAGCCACCAACTGTGACTGTTGCCTCTTGTTCTTCCTCTGCATCTCTGAGAAAAACCTGACTGTGTCTTTTTATTATAATGCATCTGACTGTAGTTTCTCAAGCTCACTTTTTTTCAGAGTGGTAAATTTTAATATCGACTGTCTTTACACCCTATACAAAGGATTTCTACCCACACTGAAAATTCAATCATTGAACTGATACATTCAGGTAAATTGGTGTTCAATAAACCAAAATACAAAATTTGCACTTGATGTACATTAAGCCTCTGTATGCTTTTAGCCATCTTTCCTCGATCAATCAAGCACCAACTGAGCAGAGTGAAAAGCAGTTTATTGAAGTGGATAACACCTGGATGAGAAGACTTTTGACCAAAGTCTTCTATTTGTAGCCTAGTGTGAAAAACCATAGTGAGAAATGCAAGATGAGGAAGTTGCAGACAGGCTCATCAGAATGCAATGAGGAAAAGCTGACGTGCAAGTCTCAAAAGGTGGAAACAGACATCAAGCAGAATGACAGAGGTAAAAGCTGCAACAAACAGGCCAGGTAAGAGAATATAGATGGGAATTCAGACCTAGAATTTCATAGAAATGCAAAAAAATACATGGTAGAAAAAAAGCAAAGGTGTAGGGTATAAACACTGTTGTCACACCTGAGGGAAAGCAGCACAAAATGGAGGGTCAGGGCAGTGAGGAGCAAGCAGCTGTACCAGCTCAGTAAATTCAGAAGGTTCAGATTTTAGTAAGCCAGGTAGGGGGAAATAAATGCAAAAGGAAGAATTTCTCATATGTATGCTAAAGCCCAGCAAGATAAAGCTGTACCTTGGCTGAGCTTTTAAATGGTTCTGTGCTGCTGTTTATATTAGACTGGGAAAGAGATTTCTCAGTACTGGACATATTGCAGGGAACGTGAAAGGTGGAGAAATGAGTGAATATGGTCTCTTTTTTCACATGCATGCTGTCACAAACCAAGAAAAAACAAAGTTAATGCTCTGCTGGTACAGGTCACAGACCAATGGCTCCAGTGGCAACAGAAAATAATAAATAAAGGGATGGTGCAGGCCAGAAGTTCATGAAGGGACATATGCAATGTACAATTTCTTTGGGTTTAAATTTCAGTTCATGAATTTGTGTTAGGATGTAAACATCAGCCACTGCTTTCCATTCTGCATTAATAGTGATGGCCTGAAAATGCAGAATGGTCCTGTTGCATTTTAGGAGTAACACAGACTAATTTTACTTTCAGGATATTTATTGCATTCATATAGTGGTTTAACAGAGAAGCTGAAAAAGCAAAACGAACAGTAGGAAAATAGAAGAGCTTAAAAAAAATGTTTCTTTGCAAACACCTAAGGGTTATTATGAGACAAAAGCTTATATGCTACACAAATTAAAGAAGCTCCTTCTCTTACAAGAGGCCAGCTGTTTGGGGCAGTAGTTTGGGGAGCCAGGCAGAATGCTAGGTTCCAGCTCTAAGAGAAACAGAAATGCAGGGTCTGACAACTCTTTGAGACCATGAAGTAAACAAAGTGGTATCAAGCCCTGTAACTACCTCCCCCAAAAAAGTATAAGCTAATATCATTTTGATTTTCTTCACTTCCAGTACTTTCAGACTTCTTGGAAAAGGGCTCAGGCACTAAGTGACACCTGCAAATGCTTCAAACATTTCCAGTATGGTTACAGAACACAGGAAATGCACCTCTTGAGACTTCACCTGGAGTACTGCGTCCAGCTTTGGAGGTCCAAAACCAAAAAGGACATTGAAGTGCTGGAGTGTGTGCAGAGGAGGGTCACAAAGATGATCAGGGGTTGGAGCACCTTCTCCTATGAAGACAGGCTGAGAGAGTTGGGGTTGTTCAGCCTGGAGAAGAGAAGGCTGCGGCGAGACCTTATAGCGACCTTCCAAAACCTGAAAGGTGCTTATAAGAAATCTGAGGAGAGCTGTTCACTAGGGCATGTAGCAATAGGACAAGGGGTAATGGTTTTAAACTAGAAAAGGGTAGATTTAGGTTGGATATTAGGAAAAGGTTCTTCAACATGAGGGTGGTAGATCACTGGAACAGCTTGCCCAGAGAGGTGGTGGAGGCCCCATCCCTGGAGATATTCAAGGTCAGGCTTGATAGGGCTCTGAGCAACCTGATCTGGTAACAGTGTCCCTGCTCACTGCAGAGGGGTTGGACCAGATGATCTTTAAAGGTCCCTTCCAACCCAACACATTCTATGATTCTATGATTCTCTACATTCAGTTACATACAGAGTTTTTTCTTTTGCAAAACCTGTGCAAGAAACATTTCTGAGCCAAACTTCACATGGTGCTTCATCCACTGCTTCACATTCCAGCTTCACAGATGAGTCACACATGTAAACGGACAACACAAAATCTGCTATAAGTTATTTTTAAATAAATAGACTTTTATAACTCATCAGCATTTTTAATAGCATTCTGCACTGTCAACAGAACCAGCTGTGCACTGCAGTGCAGCTTGCCTTCATAATGAGATTAGCCAAGCCATTCTACTCAGCATGCCTTAGAGTTCAGGCATGCTGTGTCCTGGAAAAGTTCAGTGGGGAGAGATCAATGCTGTTACTCAACAGAAAGACATCAGAGATGGAGAAAGTGCAATTGGAAGTACCAAAAGGAGGTACAGAGTCTAAGATACATGAGTACAAGCCTCGCCCCAGTTGCTAACACCAGCAAACCTCTAAGTATGCTGTGTTACAACTCATTTGTGTAAAAGGTAGCATATTCTCTGTTCTCCAATGCTCAACAACAAAAAAAACCATACACACCATACAAACCCTCTTTTGACCCCCATTCCCATCCCCAATATTTAAATGTCAGGTTTCCAGATATCCAGTTTGAAAGGGTAACTAGAACCTGCTAGCAGCCCATACCCAGCCAGTAGCAAGGCTGAACATATATTCCCAATAGACACGCAGGCACACTTACATAAAAATATATATACCTGGCCAGTCACATAGGTACAGACAGTAGGAGTGGTCTGATCTTGTGCCGCCCACTGGCTGATCAGGAAGAAAGCTCATTAGAATAAAAACTATACTATATATATACACTATACTATACTAGATGCTTAGTAAATCTAGCATCTGGTCCCTGGTCTCCACTGTTGCTGACACCTCGATATATCTCCCCTGAGGCCTGCAACACCTCTCCAGTGGTTTGTACCCAGAGCAGTTACATGAACTGACACGCTTACATGCAATGAGCACAAACTGCAGTCTCTCTAGATGCAACATGGATGTAACCCTATGACCCCTGGACCCTTCTCTACTTGCTGGGACTTAGACCTCCTGCATCCACAGAGAAAAGTGAACCCCTCAACCATGGAAACAGTCAGAAATAGAATTCAATAAGAAGATAAGATAAACTGCAGTGATTAGGCACAGGCACAGCTAGACAGAGTAGAGTAGAATCAAATAGGAATAGAATAAAAATAGAATATTTCAGTTGGAAGGGATCATTCAGTCCAACTACCTGAGCACTTCAGGGCTGGCCAAAAGTTAAAGCGTATTATCAAGGGCATTGTCCAAATGCCTCTTAAACACTGACAGCCTTAGGGCATCGACCACCTCTCTAGAAAGCCTGTTCCAGTGTTGGACCACCCTCATGGTAAAGAAATGTTTCCTAATGTCAAGTCTGAACCTCACCTGATACAGGCATCTCCCCTACGAAAACCGGCTGACAGAGTTGGGGCTGTTCAGCCTGGAGAAGAGGAGGCTCTGGGAGATCTTATTGCAGACTTCCAGTTCCTGAACGGGTCCTACAGGAAAGCTGAGGAGGGACTTTTTACAAGGGCAGGTAGCAATAGAACGAGGAATAATGGCTTTAAACTGGAAGAGGGTAGATTTAGACTAGATATTAGTGAGAAATTCCTTACTGTGAGGGTGGTGAGACACTGGCACAGGTTTCCCAGGGAAGTTGTGGATGCCCCCTCCCTGGAAGCGTTCAAGGCCAGGTTGGACAGGGCTTTGAGCAACCTGGTCTGGTGGGAGGTGTCCCTGCCCATGGCAGGGGGGTTGAAATCAAATGATCTTTAAGGTCCCTTCCAACCCAAACCAGTCTGCGATTCAATGATTCTATCCTGGCAGTAGATCCCAGGGAGAAGAGACCAGCACCTCCCTCTCCACTTGCCTTCCTCAGGAAGGTGGAGAGAGCAATGAGGTCACCCCTCAGCCTCCTTCTCTCCAAACTAGAAAAGCCCAAAGTCCTCAGCCACTCCTCACAGGACATGCCTTCCAGCCCTCCCACCAGATTTGATGACCTCCTCCAGATGCATTCAAGAACCTTCATGTCCTTCTTAAATTGTGGGGCCCAGAACTGCACACAGTGCTCAAGGTGAGGCTACACCAACACTGAATACAGCAGGATTGTCACCTCTTTTGACTGGCTGGTTGTGCTGTGTTTGATGCACCCCAGGATGTGGTTTGTCCTCTTGGCTGCCAGGACACGCTGCTGGCTCATGTTGAGCCTGCTGCCAACCAGCACCCCAGATCCTTTTCTGCAGGGCCGCTCTATAGTCACTCCTTTCCCAGTTTATACTTTTGTCTCATGTTACTCTGTCCCAGGTATAGAATCCAGCACTTATTAAGTTTCATGCCATAGATGATTCCAAATATACTGACCAGCCTCTCATGCTGACTCATCTTGATGGTTTTCACACCCAGACCATAGGCTGATCCCTCTCCTGTGATAGCCTGGGGAGAAGCCAGATTAGCGCGTTCCCTTTGCAGTGGTTTAGGTTAGTGGGGCTCCCTCACCTTCTGCTCCTTTATGTTTATGAGCCTTTTAACACATAACCTAACAGAATCCTCTGAAATGTGGTGTGAATGAAATAATTAATACATTGTATTTAACCACTGCATTTATTTCTCCCACAGAATCAATCAAAGGAAGCAGTGGGTACCAGTTCTCATGCTTCAAGTTTATAAAAACCACCCAAGTCCATTGTTAAATACTGACTTTAAAATTTAGAATTTGCTCTTAAAAAAATTACATCCCCCCGACACTATTATGGTGTATGTATATATACAATATATTACAGTATCTATGAATGACACTAGATAGAAATATAAAGTATTTTGATGCCTGCAGCCAGCAGGGTCACTAAAGAAATAAATGTACAGCCCTGGAGTTACTTTTCCCAGTGATTTTTTTCTTATGAGATGTCTTTGAGAACTATTTACTCTTCAGTGAAATGCTGCATTACCAACATATTTCCCCATGCCTTTAGAAGCACTCACTACAGTCTCATGCTCTGGATGCTGAAGACCAAGTCAAATCACTATGTTCTTTCCAATTCCTCCTCCCTTTTGGTGTTTTTTGGTTTGGGTTGTTGCTTTGGGTTGTTTTTTTTGCACTTGTAGCACCTTGGAAAAGAGAGGGAAAGCAAGTTTGTACAGATTAAGAGCAACATGAAAGAGAGTTGGGTTTGTTCTGCAAGAGAAAAGGACTAAGACAGAGCAAGAAGAACTGCTTTGGAGTTCAGAGACAAATGCTCTGAACTGCATAGCAGAGCAACTTAAAGCCATTGCAAATCCAAACTCTTGAGTCCATCTGGTCTCTTCACTTCCTCTGCAGCACCCCACCCTTCCCAGGTGCTGGCATTCAGTGAGACATTGCAATAAGCTGAGCTGACCACAAACTATCCCTATGAAAAGAGCACCATCAGTCTGGCCAGGGCAGCTCCACAAGGTACTAGCATACAGAGGAAAGCATGCTCAGGGGAAAAGGAGGGCACGGCTGGATCTCAGCAATCCCAATTTAAGATCAGCTTCAAAAGCTGTGCAACCACAGCCTAAATGTGTCCATTCTTGAAGATGTACCCTCTGGATATTTTTGGTCAGCAGGACATGCCTATTATCCCACTTCATGGACAGCAGAGGGATGCTAATTAAACTGCCAAAACTCACACAGGAGCAGGAAGCTGAATTTAGGCTTGTCATGATTCAAGAAGTGCCTCCTCCAATAACTTGACCCTGTCACTTGAAGCTGTCCCTGCAGCTGAGAGCTGGAATCCTAAGAGACGAAGGGAGTGCTACCTTAAAGATTGGAAGCAAATACTCATATGAGAAAAGTAACCTTCCCAAAGTCAGATGCAGTCATTCTGAACCACAGGCAAAACCCACAGTTGACAGAACCACAGGCAAAAATTTGGAACTACAGAAATTTGTGTTTACGTGACAGTTCTTGCCTAACATTAAAGGATCCTGAGATGAAGAAAAATTATTTTTTAAAAACTAATCTCTTAAGTTCCTTTTTTCTGATGAGGAAGAAAACAACAGTTAAACAGCCAGCTGATGATCATCAGAATCCATTCTGAGCAGTGTTTCAGTTTTGATGCTTGACTCTTGAAAAGACATCTTTTTGCAAAATCAAAAGCAGCACACACTGAATAATTTTGTATCAGGGGCACAGAGGAGAATGAAGAGACTACAAAAGCTTGTCTATAAAGTCATTCTATGCCTCATAAGGCATTTGCTGGTTTTTTTTTCCTGTATCTTTCCTTTTTTTTTGTCTGTATCTAATAAGAAAAAGACAGGTTCTCTCCTTTAGCTTAAATAAAAACAGTAGTCCCGTGAAGGTATCTCACAACCAACAGACACTCTGCACTTCCACCTCTTAGAAACTCAGCAAGCTTTTATATTCTCCCTTCCACCTTTCTCAGCTTTTGATGATTCCCATGCTGCTTCATCTATGGTAGTGGCGACAGTGCTTTACCAGAGGCTTTACATGCTAAAGGGTATAAGGAAGCAGGTTATGCAGAAAGCGTCTATTTCCAGCACAGGAATGCAGCCTGTAACTACCCCATGACAGAGAGCTCAGCTCAAATAGAAAGTGTAAGCCCAAGCATATCAAAGCACCAGGAGCACTGCATCCTGAGATACCAGTGGGAAATCGGGAAGCGGGGGGAGAGAATGAATAAGCACGTAAGTCTAAAATAGGAAAGGAAACAGTAAGGCAGATCCTGAAGTTTTATAAGGGAGGCTGGAAAGCCCCTCACAGCCGTAGTCTGAAAGACTCAGCATGTAAAATACCAGAAAAAAGTCACAGAGAAAATTAAAGAACAAAACCAAATCCAAAAAAACCCCTTATAGTGAAGAAGTTCATTAATTCTTCAGGATGGAAGGGGTATTAGCATTAAAGCCTCAGATTCTTAAAAGAGCTCAGACCCCCACAGCCTTCCTTTCAGTATCCACAGACAGCACTCTACAGCTGTTTCACACTGAGGACTCAGGGTCTCACTAGACATTGACATGGATTGCGAATTTTGAGGTGTCCACATGAGAACTAACCCAGTTTACCAAATCTATTCCTGTGTGTAACCCTCCCTTAAAACTAAAATGAAGCCAAACAAAGCTTGCACGCTCAGTGCCGAACTCAAGTATTGTGTAACTGTTTCAAAGGGCACATCTTGAATAAGTTACGAACATTTAGGCTATGCATATATTTTAGGAATACTGAGAGACCTTCATTCCAGCTCTCCCACCCCACTGACAATGGAATTGCAGCTTTCCATTTACGTACAGAAAATGGGAATTATGCTGCCCACAGACAGTTCAGGACCTGTTGTTCTCATCAGTTGAAATGATCTTTCACATTTGAAGCCTGTAGAGCTCAACAGGGTGTTAGTTAGATCATTAATGAATAATTTTCACTTTCTCCAGATACTTTTGCTCATGTCTATGCTAGAACACAAGTCCAGATGAACACCACCATGAAAGATTACAAGCACTTAAAGAGATAATTCACAATTAAAGGTTGCTTCCTTTATGGAATAAACAAGTAAATATCATGAAATTACTCTGAGACAGCACAAGCACTCAACAGGTTGATCTCAGATTCTAAAAGAAAGTACAGAGGAATACAAAACATTATTAAGAAGATAAATTAATCAATCTCATGAACAAGGAAGAGACATTCAAAACAACATCACTTCATCCTCAAGCACAATGACATTTTGGGCAAAATGTTCTCCAGAAAAAAAGAGGAATTTATGGTCAGATTTAATGAGAAAACATGACAAGTGAAGAAAGCCAATCATTTCATAATTACCAGAATCAATCCCAACAGCAGGCTGTATTTGTGATGAAAAAACCAATACATTTGTTTATAAATATATTTGTAAAATATATCTCGTCTTCAAAGTGGGCTAAATATTAGGGACACGTTCCTGCATGTCTACTTTCCACATAAGATGGTGGTTTGTCAAACACTGTACAGGAGTTCTCAAGGTCACCAGAACGGTGTGGAAAACTCAGCTGCTCACACTGAAAACCCTCAGAAATACCAGTGGCACAGATCAGCAACAAAAAAGAATACAAATATGAAAAATCTGTGGAGTACAGACACATGAAAAAGACAGAGGAGAAAAAGGTGACTAAAATAAAACCACAGATACACAAGTCACCACTGAAACTTGATAGTAGAGACAAACTTATCTCTGCGGGAAGCGGAACTTCCTCCAAGAGAACTCGCTCCTTACTGGAGTGCGAGGTGAGACCCAGCTGCCTTTTTAAATATCCCACTGCACAGTTAATAGATGCAAAGCCCAAGGGCAAAGTGACCAACATAGAGGACAACCACTCAGCAAACAGTGATGGAATAGACAGCATCAGCAAAAGGGGCAGAGATGAGTGGTGTGAATCCAGAAGTGCCTGCCTACAATCCATGACAGTAGCACAACATATATGGAAGAGTTGAGGGGGATTTATGTTTGCTTTTTGAAAACCTGGAAAATAATATGTCAAGATTCACAATAAAAAGATATTAAGATTGCAAATTCACCTACTAGATGCTGGGAACCATCATTATCAGTCCACTGCTGGTCCATTTGCATGATCACAGGTTAATTTTCACTATGAAATTAAAGTGTCCACTCCATTAGCATGACCAGCTTGCTCTAGGGAGAAAGCAGTAATGTGTAACATGTAAGGATACAGGTTCTGAGATGGAGAAACCAGGACTGCACAAACAGGAACAATGCTCTGGCAGTCAAGGCAGTCAACTGTCCTTGAAATCCAACATGATCCTCACATTTACCACAGGGTTTTTTTGCAATGCATAGCAAAATTCCTCGCATAGTCATGTGGCTACTAATTACGTTCCTTGTTTCTTAGTTGTGTTACTTGAGACCAAGATTGCTTTGCAGGCAGAATGGCCAAACACTTCCAATTACACTGGAACCTGCACTGTGAACACTGGCTGTCATTTAACACTAAGTGTCCTGAAAAAATAGAGAGTCTAAAACTGGGCAGCTGGAAAAGAAAAACTTTCTGAACCTCATTGTGTCCAGCTCCCATCCATTACAACGGAGAAAGGGCAACCCTCCGCTTTCCCTCAAACAAGTGCTCTGAAAAATCAGGCACTCAAATTTTATGAAGCATTCCGGTATCATCACAGTAAGGTCACTGCAGGATGTCTTCAGGGCAGAGTTTAAAGAGCACACACTAATTACAACTGAACAGTGAGTAGAAAGCAAACCAGGTGCTCCTTGGCTCTATGGTGCAGCATACTCCTCTTGAAGGCAATGAGGTGGCATCTCAGGCATGCCATCTAAGGTGGCATCATACTTTTCAGTGTGAAAAGTGGCTGAGTCCATACAAGGCAACTGAACAGAGGTCATGCAGAGTGCCTTAAGCCACTGTTGCTCTAACATTCAGAGAACCAGACTCACAGCCAAGCAGGGTTCAACAATTCATTTAGTGTACTCTTCCCTCCAAAAGCAGCATCAACAGACAGATGGAAGTGGTGTCCCAGTTCCAGCTCTGCCAGATGCTGCATGCCACACTCACAGCTGGGAAACAGCAGAGATGTCCTGTAACTGCTCCCCAAGAAACCAGCAGAGGAAGAAAAACACTACCTCTCACATCTCTGTCGGAAACATTTCATGGCTGCCAGACCTCACAAAAGCTGCAGAAAAATCTCCTCACTGTCCAGTGCTATACTCTCCATGTTCCTAAAAGCCTCCATGGATGGAGGCTCTGCACCTTCTTCAGTCAATCTGTGTCAAGGCTGTCTTTTCCTTTAGGACAGCCACCGCGAGCTCCCTTTGCCTTTTACTTCTTGTCAGTGCTTAACTTCTGCAGCCTCAGTAATGTTCTTTCCATTTCCTCCTATGTATATAAAACCACTATAGTTTATTCCCATTACTGGTTTTACTATATTTGCTTTTAACACTTTGTTTGTTTGTACAAAGCCTACTTGTAGCCTAGCGCTCCCTTACAGTCTGTCCTGAAACACATGCAGTTATGTTTTGGCCATACAAGTCCAAAGGAATTCAGTGTCCTGGGTCTCCTTCTGCCTCAGCACCTCTGCTGACATTGCCAAATAGGGACTAAGCAGCAAAACTGCTTTTCTCTACCAGAAACCTCTGCTTATGCAGGCCTGGATGGCAGCACATATCTCACAGCCCACCAGAAAGCTATCAGTTAGCAACAGCTTTCAGACCTTACAACCTAGGCTGTATGCAAACCACCAACATGGATATGGAGAGACTATTATAGATCATTACATACATGTCATCCGCCCTCCTGGAATTTTTTCCCTTAAACACAGTGGAAGGATGAGTCTAAGGGAAGGGTCAAAAAGGGGACGGCTAGCAAGAAAAAGCAGGCTACAATGCTCTACAACTTGAAGGGTTTAAGAGCAATTCAGAGACATATCTTCAAGTTTCTGTGTGTAGAAACTAATTTTGGGCAGGGGTCACCACTTTCAACCATCAAGATTTATGATTATTCATAATCAGCATTACTTCCATATTTTACTACAGCAGTTTCTTTCTTCAGTACATGGCCACCAAGATCACAAGGGCAACTCTTGAAGCAAGCTTTAAACACAACAATCTTACCACAGTATACACTGAAATGGAAAGTTGTCTTATCCTTTAGGACCTCATCTAAATGCTCACAAGCTTCCTCACATAAGCAAGGCTTTCATTAGACAGTGAGAGAGAGATTCCCTGATGGAGAGACCACCCATCAGCTACTCACTCTCACAGCTGCTCTTGTGCAGAGGTCCCTATTTCATGACAAAGCTTTTGTTTTTATTTCAGTTTTTCCAGAAGACAGATAGATGTTATTTATGTTTGTAACTATAGCTTCTCACAAAATGAGGTAATAAAATCTCTCCAATCATCACTTATAACACAGCACAGCGAAAATTAAGTTCCACATTCAGAAACTACCAATTGCTGCTGAAAAAACTCCACATTGACTCCAAGGATGGGCTATCATGGCAATTGCAACTGAGATTGATCAAAGCTGCTTGTCTTTTATGGTCTTCATTTGCAAACGACTGAATATAACTGGATTACCGGTAATACAGTACAGCTCAGAGTAAAAGGACATTAATTTTCTTTGCCTGGAAAAGGCTCTTAGTTCTTTTTTTTGTCGTAATTACACCAAAGTGCAAGCCAACTCTATGGCTACAGGGGAGCAACCACGAGGAGAAAAACAGGAGCGAACCTTCAGTGGGACTTGAACTTGGGAAAATAATCCTGGCATGTTCAGAATGAGCAACGCCACTTTCACCTCCTCTGATGAAAAGTTCACACTGCTGAGCTCTCCGAAAGCATTTGAAACAGGAGGGAGGAAGGGAATCACAGCAGGATTGAGAGGGAATGTGCATTGCCTCTGATGAATGGCACAATGCCCAGGCAGCTGCTGTGCAAATGCCAAAAGTGGGACCTTCACTGCTTCAGCTGGATCCCTCTTGAAGTTTTGAATTACAGATGGATACCTCACTTTATGGGATTCTGCTGCAACATGGCAATGCAGGGACTGCTTGCTACATGTGTCTTTTTCATTCTGAAATTGAAAACCTGATGGGAAACCAGCCTCTCTAAAAGTCTCGCACAGCAGCTAAAAAATGTATTTCAGCACTTTTACACTAGTTCTTGCAGGAATTAACAATATCCCATATCTTTGTTCATCTTTTAAATGCAGAAAGCTACATCAATATAGTAATTTACTTTAGACAGAGTTTTTTAAAATCAAAAACTGAAAAAGCTATGGTGTGCAGAGTAACTGAAAGAAAATAAATTCTGTGAACAACTACGAGGGTGGTTGCTGCATTTTAAATGAGAGCAATGTCATTTTCCACACAGTAAACACAGTAGGTAAAAGAAAAAAATCATAGAGTATCTCCAGTTGGAAGAGACCTATGAAGATCATCGAGTTCAACTCCCTGTTTTGCAGGACTGCCTAAACCATATGACTGAGAGCATCATCCAGATGCTCCTTGACCTATGACAGGCTTGGTGCCATGACCACTTCCCTGGGGAGTCTGTTCCAGTGACCAACCACCCTCTCAGTGAAGAACCTTTTCCTAATGTCCAACCTGAACTTCCCCTGATGCAGCTTCATTCCATTTCCTCGTGTCCCGTTGCTGGTCTCCGAGAGAGGTGATCAGCAGCAGGATTACCTCATCCCAAGTGGAGAATCCAGCACTCGCTCTTGTTAAATTTCATATGGTTGGTGATTGCCCAGCTCTCAAATCTATCCAGATCTCTCTGTAAGGCCTCTCTACCCTTGAGTGAGTTCACAGATCCTCCTAGTTTAGTATCATTGACAAACTTACTTAGTGTACATTTGATTCTTGTGTCCAGATCATTTATAAAGACATTAAAGACCACTGGCCCCAAAAATTGAGCCCTGAGGAACCCCATTCATGACTGGCCACCAGCCTGATGTAATCCCATTTACTATAACCCTTTGAGCCTGACCTGGCAGCCAGCTCCTCACTTAACATATTATGGACTTGTCTAGCTATATGCTGGATACTTTGTCCAGGATACTGTGAGAGACAGTATCAAAAGCTTTGCTAAAATCCAAAAAACCTACATCTACTGTCTTCCCTTGGTCAGTTAAATAGGTAACTCTCATAAAAGGAAATGAAGTTGGTTAAGCAGGACTGTCCCCTCACGCACCTGTGCTGGCTACGACCAATGACTGCACTGTCTCTCAATGCTTTAAGTAAATCAGATACACCTGCAATAAATAGGTAAAAATTCTAAGTTGTGACAACTTTAAAGATCTAAAAATAGTCAAGCTATTACAATATTTTAAATTAGATAAACATATTCAAGCATTTCAGTTTGCTGTTAAACAGTGTAGAGTAGAACTGGGGGACATTGCCTTAGACAGCAGCAATATTTTCTGAGAAGCTACAGTTCCCATTCGAGCCTCATCAACTATGTTCTGTTTCATCACCACCTCACAGGAGGTTGCAAGCTAACAAAACAAAAAAAAAAAAAAAGGGAAAAAGAAAGGGGAAATAAAAAGCTTGATTTCTTCCTATCTGAAAATACCCTTGATACACAGGGATAAGTTCCATGTTTATACTTGAACATAGTGACTAAAAAATACATTTCAACATGCTATAGATACTTTGCCCTAATACTAACTTTAAATGCAAATCATGTTTTTAAAAACATCTTTCTTTAAGCCTCCAGCACAATTAATGTAGCCTTATGTAACTACATAATAAATTTTTATAGTTTAAACTAATTTCCAGATTTCAAGTCACATCAAATTTTACATAATCTTAAATTAAGTATTACACCAGCAAATAAGTAATTTTTCAGTTTTTAACATAATGCATATCCTTTCACTATAGGATAAGAAGTATTTAAACCCATTTTTCTATTTCCCCATCTCCCAGCCAAAACTAACACCAAAGTCAACATCAAACCTGTTCTTCCCCAGAGGATAAAATTAAATTAATAATGCAAAACAAAATTAAACCAGATCATTTCCATTTTATTTAGGTCATCATAAAATTGTCAATCAGAATTCAGAAAGTGTTGGAATTACTTTTTTTTTAAAAAGACAGAGATCTTTAAATAATAATTTCTTTCTAAATAAAAGCAATTTGAAAGATGTGATGCCACTACTCTCCAATTAATGAAAAGATCTTTTAATGTTTAGCCAGATCTGAGTCTCTATTGTAATGAGTGGAGAAAACGTGGAAATAATCTTCCAAGCTTTATTTAAGCAGCACAGGTAAGAGAAAAAAAAAAAAACTGAAGTAGCAATTTTTTCCTTCTTTATAGGTCACTCTACTATAGGTCACTCTATTGCATTGTCAAGCTTTTTACAGTTGTTTTAATGAAGTTGGAATAAAATTTCTCTTAGAAGAATCCAGCACAGTTCCACAAAATCATTTAAGTTCACGCACCTCACTTAAATTACCTGAAGACAAGTATATTCATATCTTTCACTATAGCAATTGCTGACTAGTAGTTTTCTGGAAGGCTGAGATAACTGGGCACTAGCATATCTGTTTATATCAACACCCCTCTTTTCTGGCAACTGCTAGAGATAAATAGCTTAGGCTTATTTTTTAAAAGGTTACGATGCTCGAAATTAGAAATACAATAAATAAAACTGGAGGTCTGACATGAAGCAAAAAAAAAATAATTATTAAGATACATCTATTACAACTTAAACTAGAAAGATCACCACAGATATTAAGCATCTGAGCTATTATTGTCAATTTCTAGAATGATCAAGACTTGGTCTGCCAGTGTCATACAGACCTAGGAAGAGCTGCTAGTAAATAGCATCAGTTATTTATCTATTACTCCTCCCGCACTGCTGTTTTTTCCACTTCTCTTTCAATGTTGATGAGTGAGAAAGAGCTGAAAGGGCAACCACCTGTGATGCATTATAGACGTCTCTTGTTAATGCTGTATTTGCACTCAGGGTCCTCATGTAAGGGCGCTGCACCGGCAGTTAAGGAGTTGTAGCCCAAAATGTCTGTAAGCATCCCTCCCTCCCTCCACTTCCCCCTCTCCTCTCCAGCTCCATTGCTTCTACCTGGGACAACGCCAAACCTAGACTGTGTGCCACACAGCTGTAGGCTGCTCATAGGTAATCAATGTGGATTATGACCTGACGAGACACAGCACTGCATAAGGAAGGACTCCTCAGTGACAACGGGTGCTGCTTCTCAATTTGACACAGGCTTGCCACATGGTTTGAAATGCGTCATCTCTCAGCATCATTTTTTTGCCCTGTCTAGTGACTGTCCAAGCTGTTTGGTTCAAGGTTACCTCTTCAGACTGTTCTTTACAGCAGATGTAACTTCCTGAAGGATTTTTTTTTTTTTAGTTAGGGTTTGGGTTTTTTTTCCTTACATCTTCTTCACAGTTTACTCATACTTTTTCATCTGGACTGCCAGATAAAGCCAAGTACTTCGCTGGTAAACCCAACCTGTTGGCAAGGGTAAGGACAACAGAACTAACCGCTTCTGTGCCAATAGCCTGCCAATGGTTCCCCAAGTTCTTCTTTCCCCTGCAGGCCTCACAAACCTCATGTCTAAGTGAACAGACAAGCTCACCTACAGTCAACCAGAAGATAGTTTCCTACAGCACAAACATGCCCCCACAGAGGTCCCATAGACACCTATACAAGAAGTTGGTTTCCAGAAAGGACACAGTCAAGCAGACAGTCTTGGGTTCAACTTCACGGTGTAGGTACTCACAACCAAGTGCTAGCCATCAGGTATACCACTATGCTACTATGTATATCCACAAGACCCAGTAATTTAGTTCTTCTGAGCATCACTGTACCAGTGATGAAATAATGATTCCCCCCAATCATTCACAATTATTATAAATAATTATAGCAGGTTTAGCAGTCAGCCAGTTCAGATTAGACTACTGCCCATACTCTTAGACAGTTAATACAAAAAGTTAACAGCAGCAGAGATCTCACCAACTTTCGACATTTGCATGAACTGTTTCATCATGTAAGGAAAGTTTAAAAAAAGGAGGTAAAAACAATACAATTTCTCCACAGAGAGCAACTCCCAATTGCAGTGTTATGATCTATGACTTGACAGCATTTCATCTTCTTGTGCAGGGTTTTTCTTTTCTTTTTCTTAATACAGCAGCATAGTTTTATTTTAAACAATAGACTTAAGTAACATTCAGTCATTCATTTTCTGAAATGGTGCTGCATCGTCAGCACCCTATAATTACTTTAGTGTATGAACGTGGTAGTTCAGAATAAAAGTCTTAAATTTATGCAGTGTTACAGCACCTTTGGCATAAATCATATGCTCCTAGATATTTTGCATGATAATTCAGCCTGTTCGAAACCTGCCAGCTCTTGAAAATGCCTTGTATTATAGACTACCCAGCAGATTTGTTACATTTATAATATTTCTAACAGCCAGTACTATGCAATTAAATCCAGTACAAATTATCACAATAAAAAAATAAGATACAACTAAGTCCAAACTGCCAGCCAAACAGAGCAAAAAGATCTTACCTTAAAACAGCTAGCACTCATAGTCCTTATTATTGTGTCATATTTCATGCATATACTTGCCTACCTGTTGTAGTCTAACTTCCAAAAAGTATACATTTATAACATACTCCTCTTTACATAAAGGCGTCTAACCCTCAGGGTTGAATACTGAGACTAGAAAACCTAAAAACCTTCAAATTCCCAAGGTGCTGTTTGTCAGAAGACCATGACTTTCCAAGCTCAGGACCTACATCAACTACAGGTATCCCACCCTTTCAATGAAGAAAGTCTCCCTTTTCGCAGCTGTGGCATGCAATAAAGCTTTCATCCAACTCAGGTGCTCAACTATGGAGAAAGAGAAGAATCCTCATATGCTCAGAGCCCAGATACTGCACAACTTTCTACATCCCATGCTACAGCTACGCTTCCGAGACAAGCCAGCCATCCTGTTTTTGCCCCAGCACAGGGCTGTAGAAGGCCCTGACCAGCTAGCTGACTCATATAGCAATCCTTAAAAGGATTGAAAAGTCACAAAAAGACATCAGAGATTCAAGATAATAGCCACAATGAATGTCAACTACCTAAATCTTAACTATCTTTTAATATAAAAACCCCAAAAATTTAGCCAAGTCTGTATTTTTAAAGTTCAAAAGCAGGCCTAAGCATAGCTCTATGAACAGAGTCCACTATCTCATCTATTTTGAATCACAAGAAACTACAAGGAGTAACTCTGGGAATGAGGTAAAAAGTAGAAGTGAGACTAAATAGATTTGTCCAATTGTCTTGAAGGGGAAGAAATTTTTAAATTCAATGTTGAGATTACAACTAGCTTACATAGTATCAGTTTTGCTTTTTTGTTTTCTAGTTAAATTGGACTTTTTTCTTGCTACACTAAATGTAACAGAATTTTTGGCACTAACTGCTGTGGATGAAAACTTCAGAATTGAAAAAAAAAGCTTTTGGGTGAGATTCAAGCACTAAATCTTAATAGAACCAATGGCTCTTGCAAGAAACAAAGAAACTAGTGCTGCAGTAATGCCACTTTAAGATTGAAACCTAGAAATAAAAAATCCCTAAACACATGCAAGGATAAAGTTATACTTTGTACCTTTAAAACGTGTTAGGAAAGGCATTATTTCGACATACGCTCCTTTACCCAAATGGCACTGATCCATCATCATACTCTCAGTTGGTTATTCTTAGAGGTATACTAACATTCAAAATAAAGAAGGCACTAAAGTTCCTGAGGGTGACAGGAAACCCAGCAGAGTAAGAAATTTTAGACAGAGTTATTTACAGCTATTTTCCTGTGAGAAAAGAATGGAAAGAATGTAACTTGAACATTAACAAATCCACTAGAATATCAGTCTGCCTGGTATAGTCAGCAGGTTTGGAGGGGGATTCAGTGGGGCTGGAAATTCAAACTTTAGCTTGTAATCAGAAAAATCCTACTTTAGAAATTTGAACCAGCAGTTAGAAACATGTAATATAATATAGAACTCTCCTAAAAAGGTGCCCAGCTACAGTAATCTTATACTGTGCATGTGAAGTCTAATACTATTTAGCTAAAAAGAAAAAAAAAGGAAAAAAAAAAGAAAAAAAAAAGAAAAAAGTCAATGACACTGAAGCTCTTTATTATTCTGCAGGGACCTATTCATAAGTGAGGGACATGGACAAAATCTGCATTTCCTTCCTTTTCTTTCCTTGGGAATGGTGCTGCAGATGGTGTGCAATTCCTCCGTTAGGATGTTGACAGAGTAGAAGCTAAATGTATGCTCACGGAAAATAAATTAAAACAACTGAATTTCAAAAGATTACTTTAAAAGTTTTTTCAGATTATTTATGAAACAATTATTTGGCATGTTTAGGCAACAGTCCAAATGAACTGGATACTAGTTACTAATGTTTTACTGTCAAGCAGGAAGGCATGTGCAGTGGGTTTCTACAGGAGATCCATTTCAGATCCTGCAAATAACCACAAGAAGTCCAGTACAATGCAGGAAGTCCAGAATTAACTACTTCCCTGTTGCTTTAGCATAGGTGAGACCTGCAAGACCTATTTCACAGTATTGTCTCAAGGCACCAACACATCCCTTCAGGAATGTCACTATGTAGTGCTGATTTTTGAGTCCCAGCAGTTCTTCAAAGAACACTGACAAATACACCCCGCTATGCAGAAGCTGCTGTGTGGTTCAGCCAAGGAGCAGCTCCTGTGTAAGTCAGTTGAGGCTTCTTGGAGAAAGAAAAGATTGCTTACTTATTAAACAAGCAAATAAATAATGAAGGAACAGCTTTGGGGATTATTAGGGACTATTTATTTGGCAGGAGAAGGCAGACAGGACTTGTAAGAGATAAGACCATAAAAAACATGGTTAACAGAATAAACCAGTTAAGTCCACATCCCCAGTGCAAGCTGGCAATTCGTTTTCAACACCTGTTTTCAGACCAGTGCGTGCAGAGTTTAAATGCATTGTTTAAAGTGATCTCCCTACAGCCTCTAGGTCAAGAAACACAAGGTAAAACTGCACTTTCAGAACTGTCTACTGTGAACATTAGCCACACCAGATGCAATTTTCAATCAGCAGTGTTCAGCACCAGGTGGAGGAGGGCTGAGCCTTCCATCCTGAACAGAGCATACCAAAATCACGTGGCCAACAAGTTGCAGACTGCTGAAGAAAGCATGTCCATTCTGACTAGTAAAAGAAAGAAACAGAAACGTCCATCCAAGACAGTCAGAAAGCCGTATTTATTTACAAAACATCACGATTCTCTTAACTCAAGATGTGCTGAGCATTACTCGTGTACTGGGAGGCAATACCCGCAGCCCTCAGGGCTTCTTAGATTCTCATAAGGATTTCCATCTAGGATGTCTTTGACTTACAGGACCAATGATAAGCATCATTCATTTGAAACATTCATTTCAGCCTTTGGAGCAGCAAACACTCCAGTGTAGGACTTAGTTCCAGAATAATTAAAACCCAGAAAGGACACATACAGTCCTCACCACTAGGAATTTCAAGAGCCCTCAAGTGGAGGAACACTCTCTTAAGCTTTACATAACGAAGCCACAATACATCCAACAAACACTCTCTCCCTAGGTGACCTGGCAAGATCCTGCTTTTACTCTGAGCTACCAAAGTCAATTACAATTTCATGAAGCTGTATTTGCCACTACCACTTTCTCTCCTTGACAAGTTTGCAGATGATACAAAATAAAGAAGAGTGGCTAATACACCAGATGGTTGTGCCACTATTCACAGGGTCCTTGACAGGCTGGAGAAGTGGGCTGACAGGAACCTTATGAAAATTGACAAAAGGAAATGCAAAGTCTTGCACCTCAAGAGGAATAACCCCATGCACCAGTATATGCTCTGGGCAGAATTACTGGAAAGCAGTTTTGCAGAAACAAGCCTGGGGGTCCCAGTGGACAATGGGTTGAATGTGACCAAGTAACGTGCCCTTGAGGCAAAGAAGACTGACAGCTTCCATGGCCGTATTAAGAGCAGCATGACCAGCAGGACAAGGAAGGTGACCGTTCCTCTCTATTCAGCAATGGTGAGGTTGTACCTGGAGTACTACGTCATGTTCTGGGCTCCTCAGTACAAGAAAGACATGGACATACTGAAGCAACTCCAGTGAAGGGTCATGAAGATGATTAAAGGACTGGAACATCTTCCATATGAGGAGATAGTGAGAGATTCTGATTAAACTTTTGAAGTGATCAAACACTGGCACAGATTGCCCAGAAAGCTTGTGAAGTGTCCATCCTTGGAAATATTAAAAACCTGACTGGACACAGGCCTGGGAAACCTGCTCTAGCTGATGCTGCTTTAAGCATGGGGATTGGACTAATGGATCTCCAGAGGTCCTTTCCAGCCTCACTGATTCCGTGAAGAACCCCAGACCAACACCAACATCCATAAGTGCACTCTGACAATCCTTCAGCTTTGCAACTCCTGCCCTCAGGAAAGCATCCTGAGCTCATGCATGATACAGAGAACTATCACTGCAAAAGGAGCTGCATCCCCTATCTCTTTGCAAAGGATTTAATGAAACAAACACATCAGAAGAGAGAAAAATACCTATGAGGTTCTCCTTCCCGGTCGTTTTATAAGTTAAATCTATAGGCATTGTCCCAGGACTTTTCATATATATTCCAGATGGCCTCTCCACCCAGGTATTATACACTTTAAAAAAAATCTAAGCACCATATTCAAGGTAATAAGACTTGTGTTAAAAAGAGCTAGAGGGAACTAGTCATGTGGATCACAAATGTGGCAACGGAACACTATAATTAACACTTATTTTAGGCCATTTTATGAGACCTGCAGTTCCTACTGCACATGTGAAAAACCTAATGGCTTGCTCAAGGTCTCTTCTGCCCATAAATGATTCAGTAAGAATTGTGTAGATATGAAGGACAAGACAGCAAGATAGCAATAAGTTAGAAACTCCAAGCTGATCCTTGGGTCTAAATTAAGATGCACTGCCAGGCCTGCAGAAGGAGTCCAGCAGAGACTCTGTAATTGCAGGAGGCTGAAGGCATTGCCAGTTTTGTTGGGGAGTCAAGATAAGCGCAAAATGGATATGAGGGAGAAATTAACACAGTCGGCAGAAAGAAAAGCAGTTGATTCAGAGCACACACATTTACACAAACCTAAAAACAGGTAGATAGACAAAGAACATTAAAGTAGGCAGTGGCTTTATACCTGCAAATCATTTTTTAGGATAAGCCATCTAATATATGATACAACTGTGACAGTGAGTGAGTGACATGGCACTAAAACTGCCAAAGGGAATAAACATGCTGGCATCTAGTGTTAAATCAAGTACTGATAAGACTAACTACAGTTCAAAGGCATTTGAAAAGCAGAGCATGGGAACAAAAACGCTTAACCATTTTCTGCCAGCGAGCCTGCAAATGTCACCCTTCAATGTTTCTGCATTTTAAGTGTGCCTCTTACCAAGGAATTCAGCCTTCCAGCAGCCAAAGGTGTAAGTACAGCTTTGGTTGCAGATCACCTAACAATAATACGCATGCAAAGCACACAAATGTAATTCCCCTTAGCACAAAAGAGGCTGAGGCGCTAATGGGAAATGTGGCATTTGGAGACAATGATGAAATTCTAACAGCTGCGGCAGAATGGAGGATGGAGAGGAAAAAAAAGAGAGAGAAAGGGGATAGGGAGGGGGGATATCGGAGGACTGGAGCCAAACTAACAGCTGGATCAGAACAGCTTAAGATGAGAGATATCTCTGGAGTTCCCACACCCTTTTCATCCCTCTTATATTTTATCAGTTTCAGCAAACAAAAGTAGTAGTGCGTAAATGAATTACCTAGAATTGTTTTCATCAACTCTGCCAGGCCATCATTCATCCCGTCATGAATCTTCTTTTTATATATGAACACACTGATGATGAGCACTACAGAAAGCCCCTTAACAGAAAAATAAATGCAAAGATGACCAGAAAGCCAAGCATCAATCACTGTCACGTCTCACACAAAGAGGTTTTGCAGCTACCCAATAGTTAAAAATTCTTGAATAGGAGTCATACAGAAAGAGAAATTAGGAAAATTGAATAAATTTCTTCTGCTGGTAAAGACTAGTGCCTACTTACCTTCCTGTACATGGTGACTGGTTATGTGTGAAGCAAACACACCAAGTGGAGCACAGAGAGGCAATGGCAGTGGGGAAACTCCAGTAACACCTTCTGCAGCTATTCCCAGTGCCATCACAGGAAAATTATTGCCCCTTAAAGACTTTTATGTGCACATTCACAGACATATAAGCACATAGGTACAGGGATGCCTAAAAACTACATCTGGAAAACAGAGTCAGGCTCTCCCAGGAGAGCCATCAGCCCCATTACCCAGGTGTGATGCCCAGCAGGTGAGTCAACTGGAGAGGCTCTCAGGATCACCTTACAGACTAAGAGGGGTTACTGCCCAGGAGTATGGGACACATTACAAGATGCAGAGGAAGACCATTTGGGGATTGCA
The DNA here is from genome assembly GCF_000695765.1 of Mesitornis unicolor. Classification (NCBI taxonomy): domain Eukaryota; kingdom Metazoa; phylum Chordata; class Aves; order Mesitornithiformes; family Mesitornithidae; genus Mesitornis; species Mesitornis unicolor. The sequence goes on along the minus strand of NW_010165567.1, from coordinate 12,335 downwards.
CAAGAATTATTTCAGGATGTTTAGGGTAGGAAACAAAGGCAGGGGAACGGAGGGATCAAGGTGATCTAAGGGAGAACAAGCAAGGAAAATACAGAGATGAGAGGATAAGGTGGGCCAGTCATGTGTAAATAGGTTTGTAACAGGGGACTACAGGTCATAGAGTCTGTGCGTTTGTGGTGTCAGCAACTGCAGTGAGTGTGTAATTGTGAGTAACTATCAAGCCACACTAGCCACAACTACTCGCTTGCTAAGCAAATAGTTAAGCTAAGCAGCTCGGCAGACAGGTACATGTGTGTTTCTGGGAGTGAGGCAACTGGTGGAATTGGCTTCTGGAGAGATCAGGGTGGTCCTGGCCAATTTCCAGAAAGACACGTCTGGAGGCCAACTGGAAGACCTGCTACTGGATGGACTGTATGTCCAAGGCTAGCTACTGGGGCATCCACCACACAGGGTGTGCAGCGTTGTAGGGCTGTCTTTGTGAGCCAGTGAGCAAGGGGGTTTACACCAACAACAGGAGTGGGGCCGCAGCCTTGTGGACTCATATTGTTCAAGTGCCAACAACTGGAGAGACTGGGATCTGGGGGCCAGCTACGGAGTAGAGACAGTGTCTAAACTCAGGTACTGGAGGGCTCCACACTGCATATTTCTATGTTATTTCCACTAACAAACCCAGTCAGACAGAGGGGAACGGCATGAGGCCATTGATGTTGTCTGCATTTGTGTGAGTGCTAAGAGTTTCTGTGTTGATCTGTGTGGCCAACCATGTATCACACATGCCTGCTTGTGTGTGCCTCTGCTAGGAATATGTGTCCAGCCTTACTAGCAGTTGCACCTGGAGACACAGAGCTGCAGCAGCTGCATCTCTACCAGGTTACCAGATCTGTCAGTCCCCTGGTAATGACCAAGCTTCCTGGATTTCCATACAGAAAGTAGCAGGAAGAAGTCCAAGTACATGGACCATTATGAGTTCACACACTTCCTGCAGTTCTTACAGGGTCATCAAGAAATCACAGGCAAATGGCAAGTTTCTCTTTTTCAGCCTTGT
>NW_010165567.1:0-11259 GCF_000695765.1 Mesitornis unicolor | reverse complement strand
ACCGCTCTTACCTTGACAAAAGAAAACTCAAATGCTCATGTCACCTACAAATTCCAGTGTGTTTCCTGTACACCAATTTGACAGCATAGAATCACAGAATGGTTTGGGATGGATGTGACCTTAAAGATCATGTAGTCCAACTCTCTGCCATGGGCAGGGACATCTTCTAGGTTAGGAATGGGTAGAAGAGTCAACTCCATGGTTACTTCCATAAGATCATGTAAGCAATACTAGGTAGTGTCAGTGAATGACCACATATTTCTTAGATGCACATATGTCTACAATTACCCTCAGTTGGAAACTTTACAGTTGTACTTCATGTTCTGAAATTGCAGATATTTCGTTAAATCCTAGTTTATACTAGCAAAGGTAGCGGGGTGGAAAGGGAGTGGAGATTCTGGTTCTGGTCTCCAGGGCTGTGAAAAATAAGTTTGGAAGAGTAAACTTTAATGGCAAATAAAACAAATGCAACATAGCTTTAAAATAAAAAAAGTCGAGTGGCAGAGAGACAGGACAAAGCTTTAATGTGCCCCCTACCCCCTTATGTCACATCTCTGTTTCCCTTACTTTGTACTAACATCAGTATTGGTTCCACCATGCTGCTATTCTGGATTTCTAGTGTAGGGACAAATAACCTAAGTAAATAAAATATATAAAAGTAACTAACTCCGTTAAAGGCATTCTTCACATGGTACAAAAGCAAAAAAGAGACTGGTTTGGGTTTTTTCCTCTATCCCTTATTTTCACATTATACTAATTATATGAGCTTTAGAGTGGACAAAGAAAGAGCAAAGAAAGCAAGCTCACAGGAGGCCATCCTTAAACACATTACTGGTAATTATTTTGTGATTTTACATTTACTTTCTACTGAATTGATTCTTCTAGTACATGCTTACAGACTGAGTAAAACAGGCTGCAACTGGAGTAGCAGCAGCCACATTTGTTCTTTGTTCTGAAAGAACTGGGATTAGAGTAATGCCTTCATGTTTCTCATAGTCACTCTTTTTTTTTATTACACTTAACTACATATTCAGACTATGCTGTCCTATACAGATACTTATGCTACATGAACAGACACAACATCGCTTTGTGTTGCTCTGCATCCTGGACACTTGCATGCTCCTGATCAAACAATGAGCTGGCGGGAAAGGGAGCCGATCTTAACTCACTGAAGAAAGAGTTCAGTGAGACATGAAGATGAACACTGGGATTTTTTTTTTCCAGTCTAAGGTTGTCAAAATAAGGCTCCAAATGAGCCACTGTCTCACACAATGCAGTTTTGTTTGGTGCTTGTTTAGTTTTTTGTGGGGCAATTTTTGTTTTCATCTTATTAATGCAAACTGTACACCAAAATGCTTTGTGTCATTAGGTAAGAGGAGACAAAAGCAAGAGGCGCAGCCAGCGGGTATGTCTCAGCTGAGCCTGGATATGAGAGGGGAATTCACTGAACTGGAGAGACACAGAGATTTCAGCAGTGCAGAGGCAGCAGCTGTGGCACTGACAGTAACGAGACTGGGCTGAGGAACTGAGGAAGGGAAACAACAGGGTAGCGAAAGCACGCAAGGTAAAGAGAGAAAGAGTCCTTTCTGAATCAGCATGTTATTACAAGTTTTAGAGGAAATAAAGCAGAGTAATTCTCCCAAGAATGTCAGCATCTTATTTGCAGAGACAAAAGCTTGTTCAGCTTGCTGAACAAGTAGCAGATGATGATGCATTACATGAAGCAAAAGCAGAAAATGTGGACGTTACTATCTTTTACTCCTTTGTTTCATGTGGACACCCTTTTTCTGCATACTGGCTACACAAAGTTAAAATAGAAAAACACAATCCCTAGCAGCTGGCTGCATGAGAGTGGTTTTCATTTCGTCAAGTTCAACACATCTTACAAGCAGCATCCCATCTAGCAGATGGGAATACTGATGCAGAGGCTGATAAAACTCCTGTACCAACATCACCAAGTGGTTTAAAGAACCAGGAACAGAAGTCCCCCACTCCTCATTATATCCTTTTACACTGGGTCATGGCCACCTTTTATACAGCCAACACACTCCTCATCAGCCCAGGCTCCTACTAAAATGCTCATTGAAGACTGCTGACCATTCTTCCCCTTTTTCCTTCACTCCCAGCTTCTGGAGTTTTCTGATGTGACAGGCGTTTTCAAGAGACCCAAGTGACGGTTAGTTGACCACCATCTGGAAGGCAATCAGCAGCTCTCTCCAGCAAATGAATATGAATCAGAACATGAATCTCACTCCTGTTCTGCAGTGGGATAGGAATGCACAGCTGTTACTACATGTCATTTCAGAAAGGCATCAGAAACTTGACATTCATGACCACCACAAGCACATTCTGAAACTCTGCCCTACTCAGGTCCTCGCTGGCAGTCAGCCAGGCCCTTGGTGGTTGGGGACCACTGTGCATAAAACGTATCAGATGGCATATTGCCTTTTGTCATTTCTGGGAACTGGATTAAAGTACGAGGACTGCTGCAACACTTTGTCTCAGTCCCACTGCTCTCCTGCCTCAAATGCAGATGAAGCATTAGTCTGTAGATAAAATGCATCCCAGCCTGCAGTGCATCCCTCCGATTCTCGTGACTCTGAGTTACAGAATATGCGATGACACTCCACAGCAGACAAATGAACGTAGTGCAGCACGTTCACTAAAAAGAAATAAGCCTAAACAATAATTCCTTGCTGTCTCATCTTTCAAATCAAGGAGGTGCTGCTTAGCACTTGTGTGTTAGCAAAATTCTTGGTAGAAGCTGCAATAGCCTAGCTCTTGCACATATTTTATTACTAAAGACTATCAAAAAACAGGAAGACAAGCAGTAGCTGGGTGAATAGTGAACAAGCTTTTAATTAAAAGTTATACCTTCAAATGAATGCATGTGGTTTATCAGTTCAAGTAAGAAACAACAGCAAATTAGCTGCCAGAGATTTTCAGCTTCTCTCAGTTGCAACTGGGACTTCACAGCTACATCAGGTCACTTAGTGCTACCAATGCTTTGGGATCCCACAATCAGAGGGGGAATGGAAATAAACACCCATTTTCACAACACACTTTGCTATCTTCAGTTCTACATACCAGCAAATCTGTCCTTCCACTGTCTAGGAATTAAAGCTTCATTAGTCTACACAGAAGAGTGAGGAAAAAAAGAGGAGAAAATGCTGTCTGACCACCATATTCGCACTGCCTTTTTTCCTCTTTCAAGAATGTTTTGGCAGTGCCCTGTTCCAGCTGTAGTGAGGAAGAAGCTGATGCAGCATCTTTGTTGCTGACAAACAGTTGGAAGTTTTAAGCCAACAAAAGCAGAGTACATGTACACTGCTTTTTGGAGAACCAGCCACATAGTGATTATGGAAATGAGCCCTTTGGCCAGAGGGCAGGATTTACATAAGGAAGAGAAACACTACAGTTTAAATCAAGAGCTCAACAGTATCCCTGCCTGATTGCTGGAGACTGTTTCTACTGCAGTCTTTCTCCACTTTTGCAGCTCAATTCTGCAGCTACTCCTTACATTATTTCATCTCCACTGAGCCTGAGTTCACTTCTGGTTTCAGTGTAATAGAAAATTCATTTATGAAGCACATCTTGGATCTCTTGATGTCAATAATTTATTTTTTTCCTTTTTTAAATGAGAGAGGTCTCACACTATTTGCGAGAGGGCAACTTCTGATGCTCTGTGCATTTTAACTCAGGATTGAGATGTGGACTGGAGCTGACACATGTCAAAAGCACCAAACCACATCACATCACACAGCTTGAACAGCTCCAGTCTCTGTTATTACCTGAAGGACCTTCACTTAGAGCTTTATTCTGCAGAATACCAGCAGATCCAGCCTCCCATGTACCAAGAGTCTTCAGGCCACAGCCTTCGCCCACAGTACCCTTTAACAAGGAAATGCAAGAAGCTGAAAGCAAGGCTAGGAGTCTGATGAGCACTACTGACTGAATGGGCAGGGTACCGCACTGACCACAAAGCAGTGCTTTAGGAAGCACTGCCACCAATAGGTCAATGAAGGCTCGGGGTCATCTGTCTACACTTCAGTTTTGCCACTATAAACATGCTGTCTGCCTCAAGCCCACCCTTAAATTGACATAGATTGGAAATCTATACCATATCATCACATAAGAAAAATTCAGCTTGAGACTATCTTTCCACTTAAAGAGCTGATTTAAACTGCAAATCCAACAGGAAGCTTACTAATATACCTCTGCAAAGAAAAAGGCTTACAGTATAATAAAAAAACTGCAATACTGAGCTCCCATATGGCTATTACAGCATATCTGCAGTTCATTTACAGCATTATGGGTTTTTTTTCCCCTGCTCTCAGTGTTCCAGTTTGTTTTCTGTGATACTGAATGCCTGCCATTCCTGAATTTAAAAGCTTTCACATCTTGCACACCAGTTTCTGAAACATAATTCACCTGGTTGGCACAGTTATACCGAAGTAACTTACAGACCTTCCACCAAATTACGTATTTTCCAGTCTGCACAAACCTGCTTTTCCTGTTTACCTGTAGAAACCTCAAGGTGTTCTACCACAAAGAGATTTCTTTCTTTCCAACCTCTTAGCTTCTGAGAAGTTCTCATTTTGAATTTCCTCTCAGGCTGCCTTACACAGTTGAATAATTAGCACCTCCCAGCTTCTTTTATCATCCACACAACCTTCAGTATTATTTCTCTCTTTTAGAGTTACTTTATCTACCCTGTGAAATTTTAAAAAGTTACTTTTAAACACTCAAGAAAGTAATTAACAATAACAGCAAAACTGCAATCTATTTGTGAAGAAAATCCAAAGAAAGCACTATGAGTGAAATGTAACATTTGTAATGGGATCTGGGTCATCCATAGAAAATCTTGCTAACACTTGGCCACCTCTTTTCCCTGTCCCAGACATGACAGTATTGGGAAGAAGCTTATTTAATGATTTACAATTTGTTACTAAGAAAGATGGTGCCCAGTCAGTGCAGAACCATTCTAAATAAAACCATTGGCAAAAAAACCCCAGCATCGGGCATGATAGCTGGCAATCAGCAGATCCAGTGGGCAAAAAAGGCACCTTTCCAGCAAAAGCAATGCCACTATTAAAAGGGTTAAACCTGTCCCCAGACATTCTGCTTTCCCTGGATGTCTGAGTGAGCTTAGAAGTATCACCTGCAGCTCACTGGTCCAGCTTCAAACCCACATGGTTCTTCATGACATGACTTTAGTTACTATTTGTATTATACTACTAAAAGTAATTGCCATTAATACTGTATAGGCAGGAGTAAGCTAGTAACTACCACACTATCATATTTTGTAAAGGTTTCTTGTGCATGAAGTATCACAGCAAATTATCCAAATTCAAAACTTGATAAAGAACCGACTTTTTAAAAAATCTGATAGCTTAAAAAAAACCCCTACCACTAACTTAACAGAAAACTATCTTCTCCTTTGCAACTCTTTCATGGTCCTGTTCTCTCTCCCTCCAGCTACACAGAGCAGTGAATGAAAGCAAGCAGTACCATTTTAACCAAAATGTGCACTCCTGCTAATTTCCAACCTTCCCTTGTTAATCCAGTCTCTTGAAGGTCCGTGCATCTTTCCATGCAATACCAGGAACAGCTATAATAAAGTGGCCCATTTGGATCATCTATTAAGGAAAGTATTGTTTTGCCATTACCTACCAGATGGGTATGCTGTAATGGACACGCATGCTTAAATAAAACTGAAGAGCAACTTGAAACCAGAATTAATCATATAAAACTGCATGATAACTGTGTTCTGACAGAACGTTAAATCCATCCTAAATTATCCATCAGATCAAATTGATAAATGTTCTCCACAATCGAAAAAGCATTATCAAGCCAGAAAAACTTGCTTCCCAGTCTAAGACTTATTCTCAACAAATATCTAGCAGGTTTGATACAATACATATCTAAGGTGGGGCAAACATTCAAATTATGGGGAAATTTCTGTGCAGTTAATTAGAAACAAAACTCACAGACAAATGAGTTTTTACAAAAATATACTGAAGATAACCCTGGTACCTAAGTGTACTACAGAAAGTAAATCTTCTAACTATTTTCAGAAGGACTGACTGTGTGAAATGTCTAATTAAATATTGCTGTAATTTTGTAGCCATTATCAAGATTTGATTTGATTTTTTGAAACTAATTTCAAGGGAAGTTTCAAGATACCAGGCTTATAGAGTAAGTAAAACAATTTAATTAATCTTATCAAAGGTTGATTTAATTAACTTGTCCCTAGGCCTCCTCTTCTCACAAACTGGTCCTGGTGCTTGTATTTGCTCTCTAATCCAACTGAGTTTGTATTCTGTGATTCGGAGGTGCTTTTATCTGCTTAGCACTTCTCTCACTCTTTTGTGACACTTGAAGTGGAAGAGCCTGCAAGCTTTCACAGCATTCCTGTCTTACTTAGACAAGCTACTACAGCCCTAACTATAGACAACAAAACCCTTTTCTTGCGCATTGCATGATGATGCAATTAGAAAGGGGTCCTGATAGATCAACAGACAGGAAATAAAAGGATGAGAAATAACTACTAGGTTCACTCCAGGAAGTGTCAAGACACTAATCAAATATAAGTAGTAGAAGTGGGCAACTTCTTATCATTTGGGAGGCTTACAAAAGAGAATGGCTGCAGATTTAGCATTTTTCATGCAGGTGTCTATGTTACTGCTGGTCCTGAAAGCACAGTAACAGCAGCCACTAAATGCAGGGCTTTAAAATAGGGAATATGTCCATCAAATCTCTAATAAAAGAACACAAATAACAGATTTTTCTCTAATCTGCTTTCCCCAGCTTTTCATCCACAATAAACAAGGCTTCCACAAAGATGCTGTCCTCTACCCTTAAAGTTTACCTTCTATCTATAACTGTTCTCAAGCTTTTAGGGCTTGCCCAGCTGGATAAGAGACTGCTAAATGAGCAAGCTATCTAGTTTTAAGCACCAAACTTCTGGGCTCTCTCCTTCTAAGATCGAGGTGACAGAGGGCTTAAACCTGTACAAATCAAGGTGCCACAGTTCTCCATACTTGCACAGTTAAATAAAGAGATGTCCAGCAGGCAGGGGAGGGGAAACAACAGAGACAATGCAAGGTGTGCTCTAGGTTCACTTTCAATGTGCTCCAGGCAAATCATGTACAGATCACTGGAAAGCAGAGGAAAAAGCGGCTACGCTGAATCAGCTGTTCCTCTACATGCTCTTTACTCTTGCCAAGCAGGCACAGAAAAATTTTACAAATCTCCCTTAGAAGTCAGACTAGTTTCTTCCTCATCAGAAGTCCAAATCATCATGCTGCCAAGAACGTACCTTTTTGTTAAGGTGGTAGTTTTGTTTTCAATAAATCTATCCATCAGTAGAGAGTAACTATTTGAGATTTGAGGAATTTCTACATTGTCAGTCTTCATGACTGCATTGAAATCTCTCAATTTCTCCTAAAGGCTCAGCTCATGGAGTCCTGAAATGGCATAAGTTAGAGAAGTTTTTTCAAGTGTTTCAGATTCCAGAAATCATTGTTTCAAAGCCCTCCCCATGAGCCCGAACACCAACAGAAAATAACCCCCATTGGTCTCACTCCAGAAACAAAAATAATCTCTAATTTTAAGCTGTTCCATCACATCAAGGAGGGCTGACTTATACTTTAAAAAATAAGTAGCACAGAGTATTAAAAACATTTTAATCTTTGCAAAAAAGCAAAGACAGGCTTCATGGGAGAAAAATCTTTTCTCTAGAAGATACACTGAAAAGTAATATAAAGCGCGTCTAAACAATTGTTTCGACAAAACCTGTTTCCTGAACAACCTTTCCAAGCTGTATCTCAAATATATGCAGTCTCATACTGTGGTCAGGTGACAGACAGATGAGGCTGCATATCTCAAGTCATTAGAATGACCGTGGCTAGATCACAGAATCACAGAATCACAGAACGTTAGGGACTGGAAGGGACCTCAAAAGATCATCTAGTCCAATCCCCCTGCCGGAGCAGGAACACCTAGATGAGGTTGCACAGGAAGGCGTCCAGGCGGGTTTTGAATGTCTCCAGAGAAGGAGACTCCACAACCTCTCTGGGCAGCCTGTTCCAGTGCTCTGTCACCCTCACTGAGAAGAAGTTTCTTCTCAAATTTAGATGCTGCACTGGATTTCTTAAGGAGCTGAAACCAGACTGTTAAAGAATTATAGTTGAAGTCACAGATGCTCTATTATGCTCTGAGAGCCAGTACTCTCTCTGTTGGGACTATTTAAAAAATGTTGGAGCTTGGTGGAATTTTTTTCTATTAGCTTCAGTATCTCTGATCTGTACCTCCCTCCAAATATGCTATGAAGCTGCAACCTATACAAATGATAGATACTACCACTTACTGCTACTGGTCTTGTCCCAGTAAAAAGACAGATGGAGGACTAAACAAAAACCAAAGAAAATATAAGAACAGCTGAGAGTGAGATTATTCTCCTCAATGTGCAATTTAGGTGAAGCCTTCAAGTTCCTGGCAAACTGCCCATGAGAATTTTGCTTAAGCCAACTGGAATACTTCTAACATAGGGATGTTTACAGAAAGACATCAATTACAGAGTGCCGCAGGCTCAAATTAATGGGACTAAACAATTTAAACTAGAGAAGAAAAAATCAACATGGGACTTAAAATTTTACAAATATTGTGAGTTTTTCTCGCTACGGCTGAGCTATCCATGACCCTGAAAATAGTTTGAACTCTTAAGTATTTACTGATTCCTGAGTCAGTCATTCATTAAGCCTAATTCTTGGTTAAAACAAACAAACAAATCACAAACCTTAAATTGTGGAAATTAAGCAGTTTTGATTGCTTTCTGATAGCATCAGAGATACAGACATTACATAGATTTGCTGAAATACCCAACAATCCTACACATGCCACATCTTAATTTTAAAGTTGGTGGTCAGTTCTACAGAAAGGTGGGAAAAAGAGGGAGGGGGGAAAAACCCCAAAACAGGGGACTTGCAGAAGTTAATTGAGATTTTCTTTTTTGTTCTCATTTTTTCCCGTTCCTCTCAAATGGCCACTTTGCGAAATGGCTCAGAGAACCTACAGTTTGTATGCAAAGACAGAAAGAAAAAAATAGTGTGTGCAGATCATGAGAGACCCTGCCTAGAGCTGAGCACAGTCCAGTTTCACGAGTTTCTACAGCAACATTGTAGGGTGTTAATCTAATCTTTTGTATATTAAGTTGTTCTGGATTTCAGTAAAGCTTTTGATTCTGCCCCTCACAGCACCCTTATGGAAAAGCTGTCTAACTGTGAGATAAGCAGGTTCACAGGGTGCTGGGTGAATAACTGGCTGAAGGGCAGAGCTCAAAGAGCTGTAGTGAATGGGGCTACATCTGGCTAGTGACTGATCACGAGCAGTGTTCCTCAGGGCTCAATTCTAAGGCCAGTCCTGTTCAATATGTTTATCGATGATCTGGATGCAGCAGTCAAATGCACCATTAGTGAGTTTGCTGTCAATACTAAACTGGGAGGTGCTGTCGATTCTCTGGAGGGACAAGAGGCCTTGCAGAGGGATCTGGATAGATCAAAGCACTGGGCAATCATTCATGGCATGAAAGTTAACAAGAACAAATGCCAGATTCTGCACATGGGATGGACGCACACAAGATGAAAGTATAAATTGGGAGAGGAGGGCTGGAGAGCAGCCCTGCAGAAAGGGATCTGGGGTGCTGGTTGGCAGCAGGCTCAACACGAGCCAGCAGTGTGCCCTGGTAGCCAAGCAGGCAAACCACATCCTAGGGTGCATCAAACACAGCACAACCAGCCGGTCAAATCCTGCTGCATTCAGCACTGATGCAGTCTCACCTTGAGTACTGTGTGCAGTTCTGGGCCCCACAATTTACAAAGGATGTGAAGGTCCCTGAATGCATTAAGAGGAGAGCAACAAAACTGGCAAAAGGGCTGGAAGGCATGTCCTGTGAGCAGCGTTCCAGGACACTGGGTTTGTCTGGTTTGGAGAGAAGAAGGCTGAGGGGTGACCTCGTGCCCCTCTACAGCTTCCTGAGAGAGGAAGTGGAGAGAGAGGTGCTGATCTCTTCTCCCTGGCATCTAGCAACTGGATGCACAGGAATGGTTCAAAGCTGCATCAAGTGAGGTTTGGACTTGACACTAGGAAGCATTTCTTTAACAGAAGTTGGTCAAATTCTGGAACAGGCTTCCTAGAGAGGTGGTCAATGCCCTCTGGCTGTCACTGTTTAAGAGGCATCTGCACAATGTCCTTAATAAAATTCTTAGCTTTTGGTCAGCTCTGAAGTGGTCCGGCAGTTGGTCTAGATGGTAGCTCCCTTCCAACTGGAACTATTCTGTTCTATTCTATTCCTATTCTGTTCAATTTTATGTTAAATTTTTAAATTTTTATCTGTTTCTTCTAACTGAAATCTTAAGTCTCTGGCCAGTTTTAATTAATACAGCATAAAGCTGTGCTATCCCCTTTTTTAGGTCCTTACCGCACCATTAGCTAGAATGTGTTATAAGCTGTTAGTTCTACATGCATTTTGAGATGACCCAGTCCTGTAAGAACGCTATTAGAACAATATCTTGGCTACTTAAGCAAAATCAAAGTAAGAACTTGCCAGGAACAAGTGCCAACTAGAGGCTACAGTGAACAGAATTATTTCTCACTTGCACCTCATTGTACTGCATCGCTCATCAGTGCTGGCCTCAATCACATCTTGCCACAGCTATATATGAACTTGTCACCTGAAATTAGACTGCTGTGACCTACATGGTGTGATGCTGTCCAGGTCTTGTGCTGATAAGGAATGCTGAGGCTCATTTATGAGGTGGCATGGTGCCACTTGAGCAGATCAGGCTCATGTTTCAAGGATCTGTCCTTGTAAGTTTAAAAATTCAAGGTTCTGATTTTAATCATTGCAGCAAAACTGCTTGAGAGAGACTGAGCCCTGCTGACAACTGCTGAGGTAACAACTTGACATTGGAGATAAACAAAAAGAAACTACCAAAGTGGATTCTCAAATACACCTGCATTTTCAAGAAACACAACTTTGCTTTTTAAAACAAACAAACAAACAAAAGCTTTTTAACAAAATCCCTTTACCCATGCATATATTATGACCATCTCACCTGACCACTGAAGCAACCGAGAGCACAGGATTTCACTCAGTAAATCCCCCCTGACAATCATCACTTCTAGTTCAGTTTTTTGAAAAAGCGTTCTGGAAAGACTTGCCAATTTTCACAGAACAGAACGTTAGGGATTGGAAGG
>NW_010165566.1:15297-17729 GCF_000695765.1 Mesitornis unicolor | reverse complement strand
AGGGGGAGGACAGGGGAGGGGAGGGAAAGAAGAGGAAAGAGAAAAGAAAGGGGAAGGGGAAAGGGAAAGGAAACCAGTTAAATGTCACACATCCAGAGTCTTGGACTAGAGAAAAACTCAAAGTAAAATGGAAAATAAAACACCAATGGTTTAATTGTTTCAGTCTGTTCAAAACCAAAATGTTATATCTCATCTTAAACTTAAATATGCAGTGCTTTTCTTTTTCTCATGCTTGTGTTTCCCACAGCATTATATCTGAGGACTATTAGATAATTGATATTACTCACCATTTTAATTTCAAATGAAATATTAAATGTATTAAATGTAATATGTGTCAAGAAGAAATTATTTCATTTTACTTGAGAAAGGCTTTGATGCCTTTTTATTCAAGGACAGCAAAACAAACATACTCTTTGTTCTGATATTCTCTAATGTGCATTACTGATTTCTAAATACATGTTTAGATCATATTTTAAGTGATGACTAATTTCAAGCTTATTTCCATAGTGAACAGCATGTATTTTGAGATGGATTTTTTTTTTATGTGGGACCCAGAATGACTCCTCATTTGCTTAAAAAATTCAAAAACAAATCTACTTTGCATAATTTTACATAGGCAATGGTTCAGTGTAAAAGGAACAAATGCTCCTCTTCTCCACATACACACATATAAATGATGACTACATGTCTGTTTGCATAATTTGCACACAGCATTTCCCCTGAAGGTATAGGAAACACACTGCTATTTTACTACACTCCTTTTGTTGAAGAGGAAGTAGTGTCATTGAATAGAATTGCCTCATCAGACACTCTACAAAAGTGCCAAGTTGTAGCAATCAATAGGGAAATAGCAGATGCGAAGGTTAGTTGGCATCAAAGAATATGAGTGGAAGACTTTCCTATGGGAAAGAAAGTGCTTCATTACACTTCATCTCTACTAAGAATATTGGTTCTATCAAGCTTTCAGAAAATTAGAATATGATGGCTTTCCTGACTCCAGCTCTGAAAGAGTCAATTTAACAACAGTAGAAAAGTTAGGTAAATATCCATCTGGAGAACTGCACTGAGTGATCAAGATTTTATTAGTTTTAAACTGGAATTTTGCAATTTCTTCTCTCTCTGAAGAAAGCACATCCAGTGCAATGACTCTGGGACAAGAATTGTCTCCCTGGATGATCACTATATTGTAGTGTAGATGACAGTAAATGCTGCTTTTGGCGTATGTTCATAGAAACAAACAACACATTATCATTTCTCTAAAGCATAAATATTTAAAGGTTTTTGTTAAGAAAGTTCATTGTTTTGGGGCTAGCTTGGATATATGTGTTTGTTTCTTTTTCTGAACAGTATAAGCAACTTGCTTGTCCACACAGGAACTGCTATTGAAACTGAGTTTCAATACATCAATCAAGTGGATGCTTTTTAGAGAGATTGTCCTACAGGGACTGGCAAAACTGGAGAGTCAGTAAAGAGTGTGATGTTGAGCTGGCAAGTCAGTGGATCATACATAGTATTTGTCAGTCTGAGAGCTTACAGTTGCTGATAGCAGTTGAATGCTTTTCTTGGTAAGCTGTAAAAAGGAACAGGTGTTAGTGAGAATAGAATACTCGGAAGGAAATGTTCACTGACAGATGATTTTGTTCATTCACTATGTGAACTTGTGAGACACTTTATTTTCAAGGAGGTGAATTAGAGATTTTGTGTGCTTGAGATCAAACATTTTTTTTTGCCTTAAATAAACCCCAACTCCTTAATCATATATCTTTCCCTGAGAATACCTCTAGTTACAGGGATAGATATGTGTTTCTTATAAAACATCAAAGCAATTTTGTTACCTCACCAATCTTTAAATTAAAATACTGCTTATTGGAAGTTCTGCCCCTAGTCTGCTCAATTAATACTTAGAGGCAATTTTATTTATTGGCAATGTGAAGGAGAAGTCAGCACTAATTATCTAAAAGCACCTTTCTTGCTGAAATCCAGCACAGACTGAAAATGAATTGTCCTTGAGCTCCGTTCACAGTAATAACCAAATAAATGCACTAGAGCATAGACTGAATGAAAGGTTGCACTGACGGTTTAGATACTTAGTGCCAGAATGGAATTTGATTTGCTGAGTACTCTGCAGTGCTTCAGCTTCCTGTATCTCCACAGTTCACAAGGGGCAGAACTGGGGGCTTTGACATTAAGAGTTTAAATGAACATCAAGTTGTATCTCACAGAATCACAGAACGTTAGGGATTGGAAGGAACCTCAAAAGATCATCTAGTCCAATCCCCCTGCTGGAGCAGGTATCTGTTGAAATGTTGTTTCATCTTAGAGTGCTGTGTAATGATGTTTACAAGCAAGTTGCTTCTGCCTTCAGTGCTTACAGGTATGTTTGGTGCCAAGAGAAAATTATTTTATGTTTGGTTTTAAAGTGAAGCTGAGGC
>NW_010165566.1:0-15266 GCF_000695765.1 Mesitornis unicolor | reverse complement strand
GTCATGCAGTAGCCCAAGACCAACTATTTTGTACCTCAATAAACATATCCAAAAGCATCATAAAAATCTGTTAAATCACCTCTTATCTTTTAGCATTTTTGCTGACTTTGAACAGTTTATCTAAGGAAGCAAAATAAAGATAACAATAAAATTTACAGCTATATCTGAAGTGTGTAGTAATTTACAACCTGGACTTTATTAGAATCTTATTTTAGGTAGTAAATTTGTAATATATTATAATCTCCATTTGTAAAATGGAGAAAACGTAGTTATTTAATTACACTGAAAAAGTTAAATGACAGCTTCTTGAAGTTATGGAAAACTTTAAACATTAGGGGCTGAAATCTTCAGTCTTCCTAGTCTGAGTGGACACACAAACCTTTTTTTTGAGTGCTGTATTACAATGCTTCTTCACTTACTCGATGGCAGTGACATACTCTTTCAGCCAACCATGTCTCCTGTGTGCTCTGAGGTTCAGGGTCAAGTTTACCTGTAAGCAAGATAGCCTGTAAGTGAGTACTCTGACAACTGTTCAGCTGGTCTAAAATCTCTTTCTTTAATCAACATTGCTTTAGAAGTGCAATGATCCCCCTTCTATATTTTTAGTTAATTTATTATATCTTTTTATAAAAACTACTGAGCATTGTAGTTTTCAGATGGGAAAATATGATGTGAACACATGTAGTATGGAGCATATACTCTAACTGTGTTTGCATAAATTCCATTAAAAGTAGCATTTTGCAAGCTATCATAAAAAAGAGAAAAAAAGGAAAATCCCTATAGACCAAGATTAGTGACAGTATTTGATTATCACTACAGATAGGTGTCTCATTTGTTAAATATTGCAATTTAGCTAATTAGACTATATAAACTGTATTATTTTTCACTATAGGTCTCCTAACAATTTTCTGAAAACAATGAGTATTTTGATTACCAAGACAATTAAGTCAAAAGAATTAAGTTAAACTTCTTTTCCCCAGTAACTACATTGTAGTGACACATTAAAAGATTAGGAATAGAGCTTCTTCAAAGCTCAGCTGCAAGAAACTTGAATGCAACCATGTGCCACGGAGAAAAATGCTTGCCATAAGAATCTGATTCTGTAGTTAGTGTGGGATAACTTTTCTTCATAATCCTAAACTTACGATTTTTTTTTCATAATCCCATGCATTAGCAAATCAATTGTATCGGTTGAAATTTTGTACACTTTACTAAGGACAGCGGATTTATTGCTGTCTTTCTTTTTACCACTTGAACTTTGTATCCCTGTTAAACTGAGTCCCAGTGAATTGCACTGAAAGTTGCCAGCTAAATAGATGGATATTACATCAGACCATTGATGTGCAATTGTAGACTTCTATATACAGTTACCAAAAACTCTTAGATCTAGATTTTTACTTAAACTAATACATTCAGAGATCTGCTTTGCCAGAAAGTTTTCTGCTAAATTGATCAACAGCAAATACATGAAAATTTGCTGTAGGATGTTCACAGATTACTGATGCAGAAATATACAGAATTAGCACAGAAGTGCTGTTGCTGGTGCCATCAAAAGCATGCCACTTATAAGTTTGGGATATTAAATTCACTGTGTTTTACTGAAGCAAGGAAATAACAGTAACTGGGATTGAAAAAGCTCTATGAACATGTAGATTTTTTAAAATGTTAATTTATACTTAGAAGGCATAGAATAATGCTAGAATGTCTGCTGAGCTACTTTTCTTCCTCTAACTCCTTTGTGGCAACTACTGAAACATACCACTCTTTTTTGATTGATGACATTCAGCTCTGTCTTCTGGTTGTCTTTATGGCCTAGATTGCTCCAGGTCAGTTTGGGGTCTTGGGACATTCTGAAAGATTAATTCTTTAATTAGAGCTAATGCTTCTGAGAAATTGTGCTTTAAATTTCACCTGTATAGAAAATTATTTTAGTTCTACTGTACTTTCAGAAATAAAATATCATACACCAATGCACTTTCTCATGAAAACAGCATCTTCTTCTCTCATCTGTTTACAAGGCAATTATATCATGCTCATTCTTATGTTAACTTCAGAGACTTTCAACTCAATTACTGTATAACTATCATATTAGTGATAATGGCTCCTGTTGTGGTTTTTTGTTTGATTGATTTCTACTGTAATATATTTGTTTGTCTCCAATATTTAGGTACTGTATTAATGTGGATGTACATTAAAGCCATAGTGTAAATCAAATAGTTAAAATCTAGGTGAAATTAGCTATGTGCTGCAGTTCATAAAAGGCAAAAAATCCTGAATGGAATCTCTGCCATTCACATGATGAGCTGATAAGATGAGATGGTAAGAGGCAGTAGATGCTCTGACTCATCAGTGATTTAATTTTCATGTGGTGACAAGACTATTCCTTTGCAGTGGAGTCTCACATGTTAATGTGATGATTTGGTCACCATTTTCTGCAATAAACAAAGTTATTCAGCTTTTACATGTCCAAACATCTTTCTGTCATGGGAGGCTTTTTCCCTGAATGGGCTATCTGGGGTCTTAACAGCTTGCTTGCTCTTCTGGTTACTTCCACAGCTTTTTATTAATGCCATGTAGTTTGTACACGCTTAGTGTACAGTATAGAGCTGTTTTATTAAAGAGACAGTTGTACAGAAACAAACATCTGTAGGAAAAAAAACCCCACCAAACCAAACAAACAAAAAACTCCAAAACAACCTACGTAAAGACTCACCAAAATCCCCACCACCTAAAGAAAAAAAAAAGAGAAGACATGATATAAATTAAGATAAACACTTAACTCCTGTGTGGTACCTTGAACCTGTTACTATTTAATCAGTATCTTAACTAAACAAAACTGTGACCAGAAAATCTGAAATTTGGATCTTGGTTTTGAAGTTTATAATACCTGGAACGAGCCTTCTGAATTTAACTTAAAACATGCACGTTTATCTCCATAAAGTCTATTTTCTGTCTTAAAACACCATAAAACCCAAATGAACCAGACTGTAGGATTTTCTAAATATTGCAGTTGACTAAAATAACAAAGAATCAAAATCCAAATTAGAAAAACAAAAGACATTTTTGTCAGAGGACATTGATTTTTTTAACAAATCTACCTTACTTTCTCTTCTCTTCCCGTTGTTTTTGGTTTATTATTATTGATTATTATTATCATCATCATTATTATCAGGCATAGTTTATTTCTGATAAAAAATTACTCTTCCATGTTGGCTGCAATTCCAAAAGGTATCATCAGTGTTGTAAACCTTAGTGTCTTACTTTTTCAGATAGATTTGCTGTTTAAATTTTTCTCTCTGCTAACCAGGCTAAATTACCTGAAGATTTTAAATTTATTGAAAATTTTCTGCTTCATTCATACGTATATATCTTAGCTTTTATGTAAAGATGTGCTAATGTGAAAGGATGGCCCGTCCCCACTGAAGTTTAATGGATTTCAAATTAAGGGAGGAATTCCCCTGCATTTACACGGTTGCAGAGCTGATTTTAAAAATCTCTCTAAAAGGAGAGGATAAGATTAATGAAAAACATTAGTATTTTTAATAATATGATCTTTGAGGCAAGAGTTACCTGTTATGCATTATGGTAAAAATAAGAAGTTTCAAGTGAAAAGGGAATTAGGCCATCTCTTTAATTGCTGTGGTTAACATAATCCTTCTTAGATTCCTCAGTTTTCTGGCTGCTTTTCTTTTCCAATTTATAGCAGTACAGTTTTATTTGATAGACTAGAGTGGTTCTTTAAAAAACATTTATGTTCAATTATTTAAATGTAAATGTTTCTTCTTGCAGTGTTATACTCTAAAGCTTATACCTAGTGTTGAAACTATATTTTTAAAATTTGTTTGAAAATCTATTTTTAGACTTAACTCTCAGTTGATTTCTTTCCTTTTTATTCCTGAAAAGCGAATGTAATTAGACTACTAGTACCTGGTTTCTTGAAAGATTCTCTTGAAGCTAGGAGCATTGAATTCTAGAAGCACACACAAGCTATAGTACAATTTATTTTGTGTGTGTCCTATTTTGTTGTGCCGCTTAACCTTAAAATTTATTTGTTATGCTCAGTTACCTTTTTCAGATAATAAAGAAGAAAATTCCCCTGTTCAGGTATGCAGCATTTAAGTTTATCAGATTTCTGCCTACAAAACAATTTTATGGAAGACTTATTATTATCAGAAATTTAAAATAAGCTGGATATGTAAATATTAATAATAACACTGCTTCTGAAGTTCTCTCAGATAATTTGACATAAAGTAAATCATTATTAATTTCTTTACATCTTAATAATTTAATATTTCCTCAGGGTTTTTTTAGTGTATGGCTACAGCTGATGACATAAGCTCATAAAAAAATAGGCCTATCACTTTCAAATCACAGCTGGCGGAACTGCCACAACAGGTCTTTAATGTTGATTCCACCCAAACAGCAGGACTCCCCTGTTGGCCATTATAGTAAAGTTGTAATGTCTATGTTATACTTTCCATCTGCCTAGCATTGATATTTATTACAGATAGCAGAGAAGTAAGTGCTTATTAGATGGCCCCAGATCAGATCAGTACAATCTTTTCTTAAGTTTAGAAAGGGAGAACACATCTTTGTAATTGTTAAGTTTCAAGCCTGATTTTTAGGAGTGGGTTTTTTATTCCTCAGAAAATTTCTCTTTAAATTAGGTACTGTCAAATTACACTCAATGTTTTTTCCTCATTGTATTTCTGATCTCTGTGATCCCTTTGTGTCATTTCTGCACAATAATCAGATTGTTAAGTACAACTAGACCTAACCCTAAGCGCTTTAGTCATTTATGCCAAGTCCTGTGTTGTTAGCCTTATGGTCCTTTTGTTTTAAGTTCTTTCATTATGGTTTAAAGCCATTAAAGCCATGGTTTAAAGCAATCATTTAAATTAATTTTATGGCATGAATTTTATGAGACATTGATGCTTAGCTTGACATGCACTCTGGCTTCTCAACACTCTCTCATAGCCTAATTTAGTCTTTCCCTTTCTTCCAGACCACAGAATGGCTAGTTATTATTCTCCTTTACATCCTGATTTAGTAGGAAATATCCAAGATAATGTATG
This sequence comes from Mesitornis unicolor, assembly GCF_000695765.1. Lineage (NCBI taxonomy): Eukaryota > Metazoa > Chordata > Aves > Mesitornithiformes > Mesitornithidae > Mesitornis > Mesitornis unicolor. The sequence goes on along the minus strand of NW_010165566.1, from coordinate 10,191 downwards.
GCTAGTGATAGCCTACAATAAGCTTTAGCTCTCAAATGACTTCATTGCATTCTAGCCCTTGGTAATGGTTGACAGTATCTAAAATTCATATTAATGCAAGCAACAAAAAAGGATGCCTTAAATTAAGATGTAATAGAAAATAAATTTATTTTTATTCTCTTCTTTCTCAGTGGAGAGGATTGAGGGGTGACAGAGGGCCTCAAAAAAATCTATTCAGGCCCAATGGCATATTTTCCCTCAGTATAAAATTGAGAAGAATCTTGTAGAAGGTCAGTTACAAGTGGAAGGTGCAATTCTTTCCTCTCCCCACTCCTTTATTTCCTGAGTCCATCTGAAGTCTCTGCAAGATCAGATGTGGATGCACAGTGAGAATGCACAGGGTCTCTAATTTCCTCATCCTGTTCCAGTCCTGCTATCTAGTGAAAGTATCTTGTCCTTGCAATTGAATGTTCTCCCAAAATATGCAGAATAGCCTTTTCCAACAGTGGTTAACAGTAGAATATTTAAGTGGTAAAATCTCATCAGTTTATTCAGCATTGTTAACAGATTCCTCTGGATGAATTTATCTGAAATCACTCATGTCCTCCACTATGTCATTCATCTTGCTTTGCTTCAGATACAGAAGCTAGTCATCCAACCTGGCCAAGTCTTTTAGTTCACTTTTGTAGTTAGTGTAGGATTGGGATGGCTGGAAGAATTGTTCTCTGGAAATAATATCTTTTCCCTTTTCTGTTGAATATAAAGTGAGTCTCAATGAATATCTTCACTTAGAATAGCTGAATAACTTTTCAGGGTCTAAAGCAAGCAGACATTTTATCCCTAAATGTATTTTTAGTTCATTTTTAATGTTATTTTCATTCTACTGTTGAGTACATACTTTTTAAAGTTTCAAAAGTTTGTAAATGTCCTTTTACCCCTTTGAGGCATATGCCAGTTGGATACCTCACTCATGGTATTCCATGCATGTCCTCTTTCTTATATTCTCTTCTAGTTGACCAAAAACTGTATCTTTAGTTTTGCTAGTTACCAACTCAGCCTACTAGAATAGTTAAACAATACCATAGCATATCTCTGGTTTGGAATTTAGTGTCCATGTACTAACCAGAAGCAAACATGGGTTTTTTATTATAAAAAGTGCTGAATGTAATAATCATGAATTTATTACACTGTGTTCTTATTTTAAGATAAACTGCAGTCTGGTATTGATTACAGAGTATCACATTAAATTTTTATGGTTCTCCTCCCAAATCTACCTATCTAAAATTACTCAAATGAAATTATGTATTCATCATTTGTCCTCCTAAGATGCCATCTGTTCCACAGATAACTTAGGTAACTAATTGCTGCTTTAGTCAAAGTACAACATTTAAATCCTCAATTGCCACCTGTCCCTGCAGTCAGTAATTTCCTTAGTTTCCTAAGAAAGTTTACTTCTGATGTTACACAGAAATGACTAAGTCTGGCTATTCTGAACAGCTAAGTGCCTACTTCTAAGTCCCTTTGGGGGCCTAACATTCCTCCAGGGACTTGTCTGGAAACAGGATGACTGCATCTTCCATTACTCCTACAGTGACAGCAGTGCTGTTACCGCTTGGTTTTAGCTGGTGACTCAGATGTAAAAAATACATTAGAAGTAGTATCTGGATTTTTTATTATTGATTTATTCAGAAGGAAGAACTTTTTCTGCCCATACCATTTAAGATATCCTATTTTGGGGGATTATATGAATGGAAGAGCAAATGGATTAATAGATTAACATTCTACGATAAGAGAAGGGAAAGAAGGCACTTTACAGATGTGAAATTTCAAGGTTTGCTCTACTAGAATGCATATGCATTTCATCCCAAACAACCCTTTGTTACTCAGTTTAATCAGGCAGAGTGTAATATTTCTGCCTTTTTGTCAATGGGGTATATAAAACCATTCTCTATCACTTGTTTCTGTATCCTATTCATACTCAGACATAAATTTTGTTTCTAGTTAGTCTATTTTAATTTAGTCTATTTGTTTATGTTTAGTAACTTGAGTAGGTATATAACCTCTCCTTCTTGGTATGATGTTCAAGGTACAAAGAGGCAGAAAACTGAGGTCATTCTATTTAGAACAATGAACACTAATGCTTTTTGTTAAAAAAAGAAAGCAAAAAAGCAAAACAAAAAGACAAAATTGCCGCTTCAGAGCAGACTATGGATTTCAGACAAACTAGGGTAGCTTTAATTTGTACTTTGCCTCTTTGAATAAGGTATTTAACATAGTAATTACTTGAGTATTCATGTTCAATAATTGCTATAGCACATCTGCAAAGAGTCTAATTCCTCTGCATTAATATCTGTAAAATATACACTATGTTTTCTGTTTGTAATTTTTAATCTTCTATTTAGTAGAAGTAAACATGCAAACCAAAAAACAAATGTCCAACAGAAAGTGATTAAGAATGTATATATTATAATACAAAACAGTAATTTTGCTTATTACTGTGACTTATTACATTTTTCATATTACTGTGATGATGCTGAAGTGCTCATATCACCATGTAATAGAAGTACCCAGTTAGTTAAAACAAACAAACAAAAAAATTAAGAAGCCTCCCAGCTGGAGCTTATTATTGCCTCCATCAAGTGTATTCCTAAAAAAAAGTGAAGTAAGGGAAAATGCACTGTTGGTAGAAATGAATTTAGCCTGTGCCAGAGAGACTGTTTCTGGACTTTTGCTTTCTCAAGGAGTATTTCTCCTGATCAATCCAATCAATTTATAACCTAGGTTAAGATCTGCGTCTTAACACTTAGTTTACAGTGTAGCTAAAATGTTTTTGCTTAACTCTTCTAATGAAGTAATCCTAGTCAAGCAGCTGCCACTTCCATGGTGAATGGCTTATGAACAGATTTTAATGCTAGTAACAAAACAGTGCTTTCTTAAGGTCGAGGTTGAACTTTTGTCTCTTTCTACAATGTAGGACTTATATAGCACATACAGCACTTCCACTCTTGATTGCATCTTTCTTGGTTTGTCATTTATACTTCAGAGATGAAGAATTCCTTTTACACTGCAAATCTTGATCTTACACTTCACATATGTGATATTAAAAGACACCAACAGCCCTTGTGACTACACCTGACTTGTTACCTCTCTGTTAATGTTCCATTTGTTCAGACACCCAGGACGCTAAAGGATGGTGTTAATCAGCAGAGGGTGTTTTGTGAGCACTAGATTGTTAGTTGACTCTTCCTTATGGCAGCAGTATTTCTCACTGCCATTTGTTAGCTTTTTGTGAATAAGATCCCCAAAAAATGAACTGAATAATCTGTATCTGTAACATGTAATGACAAAATGGAAATGCCAATAAAAACTGTAGCTATGGCTTATTATAAAACCAGATAAACGAATCATTAGAAGTACAGGCTGTACTACTTCCTCGTCACTGTTACAAAGTAAATTATTATCAAGCAACTTCCTGTTCTCTCATGAATCTTAAATTTCTGTTTTTAAAGCTGTTTCCTGTAATATAGTACGGTCTGTCCATAAAGAATATTTTGAAGATGAAGGTCATTCACTAAAGAAGATAAACTGTCAGATAAGATAATAATAAATATACATTTAAAAGACCATGAATTAAGATAGATGATATAATTAAAAGCTAATTATGAGGGAAATGCTTTAAGGGAAAAGAGCTTATCTTTTCCCAGATCTTACTGTAGAGAAATGTATAATGCTTAGTGTAGTCTCTTTCTCTCTCCCTGCCTGAGGTTATCATCATGACATATGGGAGATTATCACTACTTACATGCCTTTTCAAATACACTGTTAGGTGTCTGTGCATTCTTTGGGATGTCGCCAAAGTCTGTATCCCAGCAGGCATAGTAACCTTGTTCAGCTTTCTTTGTGCAGAATGAACTAATCAAGTGAGGGGACATTTTGCCTCTCTGTGGAAAGCATGAACATTAGCAAGCATTTGCAATGGTCACAGGTAAACTCCAGAGTAGAACAGATTCTTAATCAATATCTGGCTGACAACACAGCTGTTACAAAGATGAGTAAGACCAGTTAGAAATTAGTGTACAATCAAACACAAGTACATAGACTATAATGTTTTATATTTAAAAAGAAAATGAAAGAAAACCTCAAACAAAGTATATTTATTTCCCTCAGTTCAATTTCTACTTGCACTTTTTTTAAGCCTCTGAGGACTTGGAATTTTCTTGGTACCCTTGTAATTTGAGAAAACTGTGATTTCCAGTAACTATGAACTATGATCAATTGAACTGTTCTGTAAGAGGAAAATATGCAAAAGATAGGTATGTTGTAGGGATTTTTTTTCTTAAATATTTCATAAAAATCAGTTACTTCCAATGAGTGTGTGAGGCATTGGTTTTAATGTATGTATGGGCACTTCTTTGGTTGGTGTTTATGCCACAGGTGAGTTCTGTAGGCCCACAGGAAAGTTACATAAAAGAACAACAGTGGCTTTCTGTCCCTGGGGCTGATCCTATGCCAGATGCAGTCTGAATTATGACAGCTGGTTGGTTATGGCTCCCAATAGCGCTTTGCTAACAAAATTGTCTGAACACTCCAGTTCTCCAGCCATGCCGAGTGACCATATGGAAGTTAAGAATTTGGCTTGTAGTTGCTATAGCCATAATAGTATGCCAATTATGAATACATTCTCCAACACTGTAGGTCCACATTAATGACTTCACTTTTTTTGGACACATTATATGTTTCTTTCTGTTTCTAATTATCTTCTTATTACTTAGGAGAACATGTATTGAATTTAGTTTAGGGTTATTTCTAGCTAAATAAAATCTAGGACAGTCTAATTATATTGGCCCTTTAGACTTGTTTTCTAAAACATATAAGTCTTGCAACTTTGTCCTAGAAAGGCGTTAAAATGTTTGTCTGCTGAACTGAAATAATATGAACCTAGGAATATGCTCTATGCTTTTGTAGTTTTGACATTAGGACAAGCAAAATTTCTCCCATATGGATACCTCTCATTCAAGTAAATCACAGCAAGAAGTTAAAATATAAGAATATAAGCATGGCCAACACTGAATTATTTAGCTCAGTATCTTGTTTATGACAGTAGTGAATCTAGGGTGAAATATGAGAACATGGCATGCAGGTAGTAATACTCAGCTGGCAGTGATTTGTAGCTCATATCCTTCTTGATATAGAAGTAGCATCATTATGTTTAGTAGCTACATTGTCAAAATAAGCGGCATCAGAAAGCAGAGGCAGGAAGAAACTATCAAGGGAGTGACTAATAGATTGGACTAGAAGTTTTCAGATTCATTTGGATAACAGAAGTATTTTATGTTATATTCAGAAATATTTTCACTGGTGGGAAGATTGCTGCTTTATAGCAAAATATTTGTCCTCCAAACTGTCTGTAAATCACCTGAGTCCACTTTTTGTTTTCTCGTAGAAATACTTGTCAGTATAGGCACTAGTTTTGGTGATGTTTCAGGGATAGTAGAAACAGGTCTATGAAAGACTTGATAGACTTGCAGGTCTCCATTTTAAGATTAACTAAAATAAAATAAAATAAAATATTGATAGTCAAGTAAAAGCTGCGAGGTTAACTGTCAGTGAAGGTAAGGTCTGGAAGAATTATGAAGGGTCAGACAGATTGTATCTCCAGTGAGGACTTGGCAAAAAAGGGAATAGGTTTATTCCTGACAGGGAAAGAAGTTGGACAGTTTGGCAGCTAAGGTGAAGATTTGTATATTGCTCACCTACTGCCTTTTTTCTGGAAATGGTGCATAGAATCTCTCCCAGTCATTATTCTGCAGCCAGCCCTGACTGTGGCCTTGTGAAAAGCTCCAGGAATGCAGTCTCGACTCATCTTTGCTGTTAGCTTGCTCCAACTGTTCAAACACCTGGTCAAATAGATTCTATCAAGCTAATTTCATGATATTAGAGGTCAGACCTGCCTTTCCCTCTGTATCTTTCTTGGAGAGTTCTAGTGCTAACAGAAGGGTGTTGCCAATCTCTCCTGTTAAATGATGTATTGAGTTAAGATATAAGTACATTGCAGTGGAAGTACCTATAATGTATGAAGCTTAAAGTGAAAAGAACCACCACATACTGTGTTTTTAATTATATCTTTACTGTTTAGCCTGCAATCATAGTCTACCAATAATTAGACTTTGAATATGTAAGCTGTTTATTATAGAATCATAGAATGGCTTTGATTGGAAAAGACCTTTAAGATCATCTAGTCCAACCATCGATCCAGCCCTGCTATGTCCACCACTAGACCATGTCCCTAAGGATGATGTCTACTTGACTTTTAAACACCTCCAGGGCTGGTGACTCAGCCACCTACCTGGGCAGCCTGTTCCAATGCTTGACAACTCTTTCAATAAAGAATTTCCTCCTAATATCCAAACTAAACCTCCCCTGGTGCAATTTGAGGCAATTTCCCCTTTCCTATCACTAGCTATGAGGGAGAAGAGACTAACCCCCACCTTGCTATGACCTCCTTCCAGGTAGTTGTAGAGAGGAATAAGGATTCTCCTCAGTCTCCTTTTCTTCAGACTAAACAACCTCAGCTCCCTCAGCTGCTCCTCATAAGACTTCTGCTCCAGACACCTCACCAGCTTTATTGCCCTTCTCTGGACATGCTCCAGCATCTCAATGTCATTCTTGTAGTGAGGGACCCAAAACTGAATACAGTATTCGAGGTACGGCCACACCAGTGCCGAGTACAGGGGCATGATCACTTTCCTAGTCCTGCTGGCTACACTATTCCTCATGCAGGCCAGTTCAAGCTGGGCTTTGTCTCTTTTTGGTTTTTTGGGGTTTTATTTAACCTGCACAACCTCATGGCAACCTTGTAGTCCTCCTGAGTTGCCTGCCCCTTCTTTGAAAGACCATAAACTTTCCTTTTTCCTGAGCTCCAGCCAGAGCTCTCTGTTCAGCCAGGCCGGTCGTCTTCCCTGCCAGCTCATTTTTCAGCATATGGGGATGGTCTGCTCTTGTGCCTTTAAGATTTTCTTCTTGAAGAATGTCCAGCCTTCCTGGACTCCTTTGACTATCAGGACTGCCTCCCAAGGGGCTCTGCCAACTAAATCCCTAAACAGGTTGAAGTCTGCTTGCCGAAAGTCCAAGGAAGCAGTTCTGCTAACCCCTCTTCCTACTTCTCCGAGAACTGAAAATTATCCTTTCATGATCACTAATGCCCAAGACAGCCTCCAACCATCACATCCCCCACAAGACCGTCTCTGTTTGCAAACAATAGGTCCAGCAGGGCACCTTCCCTTGCTGAGTCCTTCACCAGCTGGGAAGTTATCTTCCACACACTCCAGGAACCTCCAGGACTGTTCCCTCTCTGCTGTGTTGTATTTCCAGCAGACATCTGGAAAGTTGAAGTTCCCCACAAGTACAAGGGGAAGAGAACATGAGACTTCTCCCAGCTGCCTATGGAATATTTAATCTACCTTGTCATCCTGGTTAGGTGGTCTATAGCAAACTCCCACCATGATACCTGCCTTGTTGGCCTTCCCCTTGATTCTCATCCACATGCACTTGACCCTATTATCACCACTGTTAAGGTCTAGTCAGTCAAAGCATTCCCTAACATACAAGGCCACACTACTGCTTTTCCTTCTGTACCTGTTCCTTCTGAAGAGCTTATCCCATCTATTCTAGCACTCCAGTATTGTGAATCATCCTATCATGTTTCTGTGCTGACAACCATATCGTAGTTTCCCTGCTGCATGATGGCTTCCAGTTCCTCCTGTTTAATGTCCATGCTGCATACATTACCGTAGATGCACTTCAGTTGAGCTAATGGCCCTGCCACCTTCTTCTGGGGAGAAGTCCTAATTTCTACCTGGCCTTTCTCAGGGGCTTTCATGGTTTCTAACCCATCAGTAACCCTTGGGTCTTTGTTGCTGTGTGGATCTTCATTCCCTACCTCCACTGAGACAGGAGACCAAAGTGTCTCACTAGTGCACCATCCCACAAATGTCAGCACTTCATCCACAGGCTTATCTCTAGTAAGTCTGGTTGTATCCCCTTATATACTTTATTAAGTATTCTGTTATTAAGTTCTTTGTGGATTTCACTGGGCAAAAATAAATCTGTATATAGACAGATTTTTTTAAAAAATCCTGTAACTTCTATACATACGCAGCTGGTGTTATGCTGGGTTTTGGACTTAGCTGATGGTAAGAGGCTTAAAAAGGTTTAGGCTCCCTTGACTTCAGTGCCCACTTCCTGCCTTCTGAGAAGTGAGAGGGGATTGGTAAATGGAAGTCATATGTAAGTACCAGTCATTATTACCTGCTTCCCACTGTAGTTCTATACTAACAGGATGTGAAAGAGGTTTTATTCTGAAAGGGAAAGGCCCATGACTGTGAGTTAGCATGTATATAATTGCTCCTCTATCAGCAGTCAGTTATTTGTTTTTGCTACCTAGGTGGGCTCTGCTAATAATGTGATAGTTGTATTAGCCATTACAGTAGGTTACCCTGTGTTTTTTCGTCTGTTTGTTAGACCTATCACACTTTCAGTCCTGAGTCCAAGGCTGGAGTCCAAAACTCCCGAGTTCAACCTCTGTTTATCAAGTGACTTACAAATTCAGGCTACTTAATACCTCTTTTTACTTCAGTTTCTCTATTAGAAGAAAGGAGATTAAATTTAGGCACTTTAGTGGAAGATGTTAGGAATGGTTCATGTTTTAGTGCTTTGAAAATGGAAGGTTTAATTTTACATTATTTTCTTTCTTTGGGAAACCTTCTCAGCAAAGACTGTGAGAGCGGTGGGTTTTTTGCATTGTCTTCTCTGACCTCCTTTGCCACATTTTTTCTTCTAAATAAAGGGTCAGTATTTTTCTTCCTGAATTATCTGTGACAGCTACCCATAAGGAAGAAATGTCTTATGCCAAAGAGAAATAAGTTGGATTCCTACCCTTTTTTCCTACATGTGTGGGAGTAGACAAGGCTGAAGGATACAAGAAACCCTTCACTGGAGAATTCTAAGTCAGGAATTTTCTCCAGTTCTCACAGCCATTATGAAATAAAAATATACATCTGCCCTTGAAGTTGAGAGGCTATGTACAATGTTCTTTGTCATAACTAGAAGGTCACTTTATAGAAATCCTGGAAACAAAATATTTAATTTCTTCCCCCAACTACTGTCTATGAACTGGAGAGAGTTTACAGCTTTTCCTTCATATTGTGATGTGTTATTTAATCTTCTGGTGTACAAGCAGGTGGATTAAATGAGGAAAAATGATAATGTGAAATAACAGCAACATTTTTAGAAGCAAGGACCATAGCCATGCTATTGTGTTTCACATTTAATTTGTGTAATTGGGAGAACAGTTCACAATAACTTTATTTTCTGCATCACCTTAAAAGAAATCAAATAAGATTAAATTACAGGAAAGAGGGAGGGAAAAAAGCATGAACATGCTTATGGAAATATATTATTTTAGACTACTGTAAAATTAAGTTAGGCAGTTAGAATGGCATCCTCCCACAGTAGAAACCCATTTTAACAAACCCTAGAAATGTTATCGTAAAGATGTTGCAATGCCGATATCATAGCTTGTCTTCTCTGTCTCCACAAAATTTCTTGGTTCGTCAGTACAGTGTAAGGTCTTTCACATTAAAATCCATTACCTTCTCACAACAGGCTAACTGTGCAGATTGCTATGGAAATTAAATATAGTACAGGATTACGTGACAGAGAAAAAATAAATAATATGGTAGATTGCAATAAGAAATTATTATAATACTAGCAGAGATGAAAAGGTTATTTTAAATGGGTCATGAGAGCAATTATTGCTGCTGAGGTCCTGGAATTTACCTGACTCCCTAGTTAGTAGTGCATGGTATTTATCTCCAGTTAAGATTTTTTTCTGCCAGTTTCACTGGGGAAAAAGACCCAAACAAACAACATAAAAGCATTCTATGTCCTTTGGGAATTTATTCAAATTGAAGTAGCAAGTTTAGCATGAATGAGAGTGTGAAAACCCCATCAGATCATTCTCTTAAAGTAATTCTATGAAATAATACAGGTGTTAACAGGAAAGGTATTCCTCAGTAAGGAGTATGAATAAATGTGTATTTCATTACTCATTTTCATTTGTTATGAGAGGGAATTTGAACATGACAGAAATACTTCTTCCAATCTTTATATTTTTTATTTATTATTTTATTATATTTATGTTTATTTTTTATT
>NW_010165565.1:0-32151 GCF_000695765.1 Mesitornis unicolor | reverse complement strand
TATATATATAAAATGCATGCAAACCACCATCTGCAACCTAATTGAACACGGACTGCAGCAAGGGGTCCTGGGGATGAATAGGTGGACGGATGCCAACAGACAAGCACGACATTTCAGCAATTGGAAATGTGCTTTAGTTGTGAGATTAATCTTACACGGTAGAAATACTTATGGTAGGGGCAGCCTTGCTCCTGGTTTACTCTCCACTTGCGTGATTTGATTCTTATTGTTGAGGTTGTAGTAATCCCCTGAGCCAGCACAGAACCCGACTTCAGGGTTCACACCAAGGGACCCCATGGCCAAGTCCCCTGATCAATCCCTTCCAGCCACTTACTTGTGTTTGCTCCTACTCTTTGCATTCCCCTCAACTTCACTGTTCTCTTCCTCTCCCAACAACCTCTGTTTTGTCCTTCCTCTTTTCATCCTTCCATAATACCCTTCAATAATTGTAATCTTCTAACTATATTAGCTGCATTTTCCAGCAGAAAAATGGATTTTGAGATGACTTTTTCTTGGTAGTTTTATGCCTGGAATATAAGCAAACGAAATGGATTTGAATACTTTCTGCCTTTTCCTTCTTTCCAGAAGAATTTTGCCCATTTTGTCTTCAGCAATGAAAAATGTTGGAGTTGCTGTTATCTCTAATGGCTAAACGTTGACTCCTATGATTTTCCTCATGTTCATCATGGAGAGCCTTCAGTAAACTGCCTTGTATTTTCCAGTCTGTCCCAGTGGCAAATACGGGAAGAACTGTGCCGACGTCTGTCAGTGCACCGAGAACGGGACCTGCAATCCCATCGATGGATCCTGCCAGTGCTTCCCAGGCTGGATCGGGACGGACTGCTCTCAGAGTAAGCCAAGTGTTATTATTCCACCTCCGCTTTAAAATAACATCTTTTCCTGTTTAATGTTTTCCGAAAGTTAAAGACAGCTTCTGGGGAAATCCCTGAAGTATTGCGGCAGCCAGTGCCTTTCTCTCTTTATAGCTTATTTCTTTTAATTAATCCAAGTTAGCTTTGGCTTGAATTAGTTTCTACATTTGGAATTTGCAGAGGCTGTTACTAGCTTCTATTACAGGAAAGGGAGGTCACAAGCGCTTATCAGAAAAGAAAGCTCCATGCTCCCTTTTAATTTCTAGCTGGATTCCTTTTTATTTATTTTTTTTTAAATACATTTTCTTTCAGCGATTACATTAGAAATTATTAACCAGTAAATGTTTTCATGTACTGAGCCCCCAGACCCGAGAAATTAGGCAGCTGAAATATTTCTATTAAATGTAATTTAATTGTAAAAGTCAACGTGGTCTTGGAGGGATAGAGGATTTCTTCTTGAAAATTGCCCAGGTAGAAGATTGGCATTTGCTGATCCCAAAGTGTCATTTCCTGAGAGCATCCCATAATTGAAGATAGATCACAGAGGGAAGCAATATCCTATCATTCAGAAATGTTACTTCATATTCAGGATACAACTAGCATATTAGACAGCATTCCAGAGTAAAATATATTAAACTTCAAGTGATAAAGTAGGAATCGGATAAAAACAGACGGCTGTAATTTTGCTTTTATTGTGTGGCTTCCACAGGCAGAATATTGCTGTCACTCAATAACCAAAAAAAAAACAACAGAAGAAAAGACAGAGAGCTCCACAGATTCCTCATTATGTTTAGCCATGTAATTGGGAAATGACTGTTAGTTCCTGTTAACCTTGAAAAAAAAGATGGTTTTTCTCACAGAGAGAGGCAGGCCAGTTCAGCAGCAACCGTTTCCAGTTTAGCAGGCAGGAGGAGCTGGCGATAGCTGCTTTGTGTTCTGGCTGAACAAAGTGGGAACCTGACTGTTTCCTCAGTGCCCTCCTCGCAGAGAAAGCCTAAACCTCCCAACGTGAACCTGGCCTCACAGCAGGCTCCTGGCAGGACCTGGCTTTGCACACCCCGGCCCGGTGCTGAGCTATTTTGGTCAGCCCTCCCTCCGCACCGGTTAACCTGGAATGACCGAAACGGAGCTGCAAAGGAGATAATTTTAGCTCCAGGTCCAGAGCCAGTTCTGGAGACACTAACAGACCCTGCGGCTCTGGCTTACAAAGGCATTGGAAAAGTATTTCTGGGTGCTTCTAGCATGAATACTTTAGGCCAAACTCTGCTCTGCTTTATATTGTGTGAGTTCAGTGACCTTTCGGTTGATTTACGTCACGGCAGGTTTTTTTTGCTATTCATTCTGGCTTTAGAGATGTCTGTCATATGCCAGAAACTTGCATTTATCGTCAGAATTGGAGCCAATGGCATACATGGAAATAGGCACTGATTCTGTACTTTCAGGTTTCCTGGGAACCATGCCTTATTAATTCATGTCTTTAATAGGAAGCGATGGAAAGTGCTTTTTAAAGCAAAAATATAGTTGTTACATTGAAGGGTTACCATCATTTTGGATCTTTTAGTCTGGCACTAATAACTGTAACTTACTGCGTTCATTTTTTGGAGGGAGGCTTAAAATAACTTTTGAAAATGTATTAATATTGTACTTGTTGAAATATATAATAGACCTGGAGACTTTAATTTAGTATTAGCCCCATCAACAAAAGCAATTCTGATTTTGTGGATGGGAATTCATACTGCAAGAAGTTTTCTTTACGTTTCTACGTGATTTGAGTAGCACTCTATGCGCCAAATGAACGTGGTAGTTTTAGTCATTGATTGCATAGCAAAAGTGAGCCTTGAATAGCTGTGCTTTATTATGGAAGAAGTCCAGAATATCAAAAAGAAAATTAAATTACCTCCACGTCTTAAAACCCTGTCTAAATGGTTTTCACAGCTAATGCCGGTAAGGCAGGGAGAATGGGTCAAGCACTTAAAGTAATGTAGTGGTGAGGTCGTGGTTTCGGTGGTGTTCAGTGCACGTACGCAGCCGAGACCTGATCCTGCTGGGGAAGAAACCCCTGGTGCATGGGCTTGACGGCGTGGGTGAGGTTGAGGGTTGGCACCTGGCTTTGCAAAGCAGTCCTTGGGTTTGCAAAGCAATCATTGGGTTTGCAAAGCAGTCCTTGGGTTTGCAAAGCAATTGTTGGGTTTGCAAAGCAGTCCTTGGGTTTGCAATGCAGTCGTTGGCTTGGAAGAGCCCATCATTGTCAAGGAGCCGCTGCAGCGATGGCAAGCTCTGCAATACGAAGTTCTGCCCTCGCTGGTGTCTCACAGGTTCTCCCGTTACTGTTGTTCCTCCGCAGCACTAACACAAAATCATTGCTTTTCTATCAGCTGACAAATCTTTCTTTTTTTAAATTTTTCCTAGCTTGTCCCGCTGGTTTTTGGGGCCCTGATTGCTTTCATTCGTGCAACTGCCACAACGGAGCGATGTGCAGCCCTTACGATGGAGAATGCCGCTGTACTCATGGTTGGACGGGGCTCTACTGCACCCAGCGTAAGCCTTGCAGGCACTATAGTGCCAGGGAATCTGTCAAAGTATGTGCTGCTACCTCGTGTCCCTTCCAAGTACTGCAGTCTTCCCCCGTAAAACACCCGCTTCTTACTTGTGACAACTTCACATCACCCCGCAGAAAATAGTCCTGAAGCTTTTCAAGGATTTTTATGCCTTTGGCACTTGATTAAGGAAGGATCGATCATTTAGCTTATTGATTCATTATCAGAACTCACACAGTCTATGTCCCTGCTTGTTAAAACCCCAGTGTATGCGGTCTGATTTAGGAAAACGTTTGAGATTTCTCATCCTACTGGTGCCAAATTATCAGCACTGTACGAAAGAGGAGATCAAATCCTGGTGAGCCTTTTAAAAAGGCTCTTTCACTTGCAAGTAATGGATTGATCTCTGGCCTTTTAGAGAGTTTCTGTTTAGCCGTCATCTTTCCCTGCTTGAAAATGTAGTTTGTATAGATAGGTCAAGCTTTCATTCTTCCAAAACACTTAAGAAGCAATTCTGTAAGTTATGAGAAACACTACTTCAAGAAAATTGGCTGCTGTACTATCCCTGCATTTAGATGATCAAATAAACGGTATTAAATATACAGGGGCTGAAAATCCCTGGATTTATAGGCCTACATATTTTGTGCTGATACCACATCTGAGTTTGTGTTTGAGCTCGTGTCTTAGTCTCTCCTTATTCTGATTCCTGAAAGGTTGCCCAGCTGCTTTTTATGGGAAAAACTGTGCCAGTGTTTGTCAGTGTCAGAACGGAGCCGACTGTGACCACATCACCGGCCAGTGCACGTGCAGGACTGGATTTACAGGCAAACAATGCGAGCAAAGTAAGTACCAACGTGACTTCATTTTTCTGTTTCGCTAGGATGGGGGTGTATTGCAGAATTCTCTGCAGAAAAATAGGCTCTTCAGTGAGATGTAGATACCAGCAAGACAGTAACCCCAGGCACCTTATACAGGGAGAAGGCGGCATCTCTGGAAAGCTGGGAAGTCTGATTAAGCTTAAAGAAATGCAGTGAATCCTCTGCAAATGAGGTCTGTGCGTTCCCAGCCTAAAGTTAGGTGAGAAGAAAGCAAGTCACTGCACCCAGTGCTGACTGGATGTAGCCTTCCTGAACAACTCGTACCTAATTAATAGAAAAACATGAGCTGCTTCATGCATTGCTCACGTTGCCAAGAGCAGCAGCATCAGGTTTCCCTCAGCACGAAGGAAGGCAGAAGAGTTAAAAAGAAAGAAATCCTTTCTGCCTCCCTAGGAATATTGGTGTTTTCTTACATAAGTTGTTATGCTATAGCTGTGGACCAAATAAAGCTTCATCTTTACATTGAAAACAGATCAAGAAAAAAAGGTTGCTTGCCGTTTTCGGAAGGATCTGTGTTTAGCTTGAGCAGTGAGCAAGTGTTTGACAATGAACTCCACTTACCTTGCAGGGGTACTGGCGTATATTACTGTCATTGTTGTCAATGGCTTGCTGGCATATTTAGCACACGGTGCCAAATGGCTTCTTTTAAGAACGAAGAATTAGGGTAGTGGAAACTGTACGTGCTGTACTTAAATAATTACTTGTTTGTCCAGTATAGTAAATCAAAAGAAAATTCTCACACGCTTACTTGGATTCCAAATGCAGGGTGAAATCCGTCTCACCTTAGCAAGGCATTAATTCCACAGGGTTTCTTTCCTTGTTTTTTTTGGCAGTAAAGTAATACAGTAACATTCCTGCCAGCTTTGCAAGCGAAAGGCCTGCCTCAAAGCTGCTTAACTGCAGCTTACGACACGGATCTTTATGAAAGCATTTGTACATATAACTAAATTCATCAACATCTTTTCTTTTTGCATTCGGCAAAGCGTGTATCTCGGGACCAAATTTACATGCTCGTGTGGGGATTGCATATGTCACCACTCTAACTCTGTAAGTGGCCAACTTACTGCGAATTTCTCTACACCCTTACTGCAGCCATAAAGAAAATGGATTTATTTGGTTGGTTTTCTGCTATTTAATCTAAAAGTCTCTCTTCATTAAGGCTCCTTCCTTCTCCGAGTCCTGCCGGGTGGGCAGTCACACTGCATTGCAGCTGAAATGCTTGAATGCAGGCATCGTTTCTGTGGTGCAGTCCAAAAATTTAGGCTTTATTCGTTTTAAGTGGGCTACAGGTTAATATCAGAATGCGCATTAATGGTAATAATTTTGTGTTTCCTTGTTTGGGCACCTGCAGATCACAGAATCACAGAATGTTAGGGATTGGAAGGGACCTCAAAAGATCATCTAGTCCAATCCCCCAGAAAGGGGTACAACTTCAATACACACTGCACATCATTATACAGATACTGGCTACTGTTCATTACTTAACGTTAAATTTTGGCCACTGGAAGTTGCTTAGAGGCTGACATTGAGAAGCTGTCATCATGCTATGCAAAACATTTGCAGTGACACACGAGAAGTCACATCTTAAAACAAACAATATATATTCTAAAGAGTCATGGCAAGTGTGCACGCATTCAATAATGCATCTTCTCCATAGCAATAAGTAGGATGTGACAGAAGTTGTTGCTTCCAATTTATTATTGAATAGTGCCTCAAGAAGTATAGTAAGCTGCCTACAGATTTATTGTAATAGCCCATCATAGTAATTGTATGAATAAATTTCTCAGCTGGACACTCAATCATTTTGTCTTTGATAGAAATACAAAGACAGGACAGAAATTCCTTCTGGTTTAGGAATCCTAATGCAGAAGCAGAGCAAATCAAAGCATTCAGATGCCCAATGCTATAATTCTACCTACAAAGTGACATCATCTTCTAGCAGTAGTAGGGATAAGTATGAAAGCTTGCAGGATTCATCTGTGGGCTTCTTATAAAGGTGCATTGAAACTTTTCTTTGCAACTACCCCTGTGGAAAAAATTAGGCAGAGTTGGTGGAGGATGCTATGGTCCTTCAAGAGGTTGTCTACAGCTTCTGAGCTCATGGCCTGTTAAATTCTGTACACTTGTAATATCACAGAATGACAGAATCCCAGACCGTTAGGGATTGGAAGGGACCTCAAAGCTCATCCAGTCCAATCCCCCTGCTGGAGCAGGAACACCCAGATGAGGTTGCACAGGAAGGCGTCCAGGCGGGTTTTGAATGTCTGCAGAGAAGGAGACTCCACAACCTCTCTGGGCAGCCTGGGCCAGGGCTCTGTCACCCTCACTGAGAAGAAGTTTCTTCTCCAATTGAAGTGGAACCTCCTGTGTTCCAGTTTGTGTCCGTTACCCCTTGTCCTATCATTGTTTGTCACCGAGAAGAGCCTGGCTCCATCCTCGTGACACTCACCCTTTAAATATTTATAACCATGAATGAGGTCTCTCCTCAGTCTCCTCTTCTGCAAACTAAAGAGCCCCAGCTCCCTCAGCCGCTCCTCATAAGGGAGATGCTCCACTCCCTCCATCATCTTTGTAGCCCTACGCTGGACTCTCTCCAGCAGTTCCTGTCCTTCTTGAACTGAGGGGCCCAGAACTGGACACAATATTCCAGATGCGGTCTCACCAGGGCAGAGCAGAGGGGGAGGAGAACCTCTCTCAACCTAGAGAGTACCAATATGTACCAAGCCTTCGAAAGTCTCTGTACGTATTAGTGGTTTCATCCTTGTGAAGTCTTGTATGACTTTTCCAGAGTTACAGCTTGATAAGTAATACCCCAAAGTGCACATGAAACACATTTATCTCCTGCTTTAAAATAATAGCAACCTAACACCAGGCTGTTATCCTACAGCCCCTGAAATTAGAGGCTTTGCTACTGAATTTTCCATGGCAAACTTTTCACCCATTCCCCAAAAAAAAAGTCGAATCCTTTCCAGTCTTTTTCTTTGGCTTCCCAGAGTGCTCACCAGGAACATTTGGTTATGGCTGCAAACAGCTGTGTGAATGCATGAATAACGCCACGTGTGACCACGTCACGGGGACCTGCTACTGCAGTCCAGGCTTCAAAGGAATCCGTTGTGATCAAGGTACGGTGAAATTCTACCCGTGAAACATCCATTTCTCTCTCTCTTTTTCTGTCTCTCCCCCTCCAACGATGTGCTTGCTTTAAAAAAATAGTATTTAGAAAATGAATTGCACGATTCAATTTACAGTGTGTTATGAATTACTTTTAACAGCGGCTCTTATGATGGAAGAATTAAACCCCTATACTAAAATTAGCCCTGCTCTTGGATCAGAGAGGCACTCAGTGGGAGCAATCATTGGAATTATTATTCTCCTTCTAATTATTATGGTCTTGCTGGCACTGTTTGTGTGGTATCGACGGAAACAGAAGGAGAAGGGCCATGACATGCCAAGTGTATCTTATACTCCAGCCATGAGGATGACTAATACAGATTACTCACTTTCTGGTAAGGGTCTTTTTATGTTAATCAAATATAGACTCATATTCCTGTATGTTGGGGAAATATAAGCTGCTGTGATGTGTTACATGCATTATTGAGCCTCAAAAATAATGACACTTCTGTTCTTCCCCTGAATACTCTGATCTTTTAACACTAACAGGGACAGGAAAGCAAATAAAACTTATTTAAGCTGCTTTATCTATGAAAGTTTACTTAACACAATGCAGGATATACCTAGGCAAGAAATATGCTGCATGGAATACATCGACCCCATTTTTAAATCGGCTGCATTCCTATTGCAGTGCAGAGAAGTTTTCCCTTTGTGAAACCTTCAGAAGTCGCCTTTTTTTTTGCTTGAGGAATGGGATTGACTGGGTCAGTTATAAGGTTTTGTTTTTGTCTGTGTTGCAGTTTGTGATTTGAGGTGTCCTATTTGTTGTCAGTTTATTCTGCGTGCAAACCAATCCCTGCTGTCTAGGTGTGAATTTTCTTCCCAGGAGCTGGTGAGAGCAGGAGAGAGGAGGAGGAAGGCTCTTTAAGATCAAAAAGAAGTCATACTGAGATGCCATTTCTTCCTTTTTTTTCTGTCTTCTGCCACTGCTATGGAGGACAGCTTTTCTGGGCAGATTGGCTAAACTTTGGAGGACGTGATCTCCTTTTTTAACACTGTCATTCTTCTGCTATGGCCAATATCAGATAGGATGCCAGGCAGGAGATGGCTTTACTTCCTTCTCTTTTTTAACACTGTCATTCTTCTGCTATGGCCGATATCAGATAGGATGCCAGGCAGGAGATGACTTTACTTCCTTCTTGTTTCCTCCCATCTGTTTCTAGTGAGGATCTGCTCGGAGGTTGCTGCCCTCTGAGTGCACTTTGTTTCTTCACTTCCCTTTAAATGGCCAAAACTCTAATTCATTTTTAGACCTCTCAGGCCTGTACTAGAGCATTCCTTCTTCTGATAGCCACAAGATGAGGGGAAAAAGAAAAATCAGCCTTGGATTCCTCCCTTTGCCTCTTATGTTTGAATTTTAGCTTTGCAGGCTGTTGCTCAAGCTGCCCATTTGGGTAAGAAATGTCTGAAAGTGTTGCCAGAGAGGGCTCCTCAGCTCCTTGGCTAGTTGCCGGTGCAATTTGGCCTGGAATTTGTCATTTTCAACATCATTTGAAGAGCCACGAACACGCAAAAGACAACTGTGACACATCCCAGCAGCAGCGAGGCTCCGAGTGCCGAGAGGGCAGATCACAGCCGCTGGCTTGGAAAAATGTTCTGAACTTTTCAGCGATCCATTTCTTTCCTGTCGGCACTTTATCCATTTATTTACAAAGCCTGCTACACCTCATTTATTTCTGTGCTTTTCCAGTTAATGTATGTAGAACCCAGCATGCTTAAGTGGCACAACTTACAAATTTCAAAATAAGGAGAGGAATATTGCTGAGGTTGGGGGTTCCTGACTGATGTAATTGAGCTTCTCCTTTCAGACAAGGGAACAAAAATCCTTTGGTTGTTTTTTCTCCGTATTTTACCATGAATGGAGGCTTTCCAACCAACCTGGTGGTGTCCCAGTCTGTCACTCTGCAAGAAGTCTGAGAAAATGCTGAGAAAGGATGCTCTCATCCTTCAAAGTTAACAGAGATGGATGTCTTTCCTCCCCAGCCACACAGAGAAAGCCATGACATTAGAAGAGGTTGGTAGCCCAGGCTTGTCCTTGCAGGTTGTACCTCTGTGGCTGTTGCATACAATGTTCTTCATCTTCCCTTCAGGTGCAGCCACCTCTCCCAGAGCTCCTGATACTGAAGTACTTGAGGAAAAAAATACTTTGGGGATGGCTGAATTCCTGGGTACATCATAAATACCTGAGGGATCCCATCCTTCAGCTGCATTGAACCTGGGGTCTCTTCTGGTCCTTGGGTAATGGCAGTGAGTTTAATTCTTGTCGTTGTGGTGCTGCTGCTCTGTGTCAGCTCAGTTTGCAAAGACCCTGAAGTACCAGGTCCTTGCAGTCCTGAACAGTGCCAGGTCAGTGGTGTTGTATGGGCCTCTCGAGAAAGAAATTGGATAATACTGCCTTCCGTTCACCTCAGTCAGTGGTGGGGATGCAGAGACCGGGCCTTTTCTTCCTTCTTTTTCTCTTTCTTTGCTCAGTCCTTGTAGCAATGTAAATGTTATCACCCAGGAAGCTGCAGCTAAGTGGGGTCAGCCACTTCTTCCTGCCCCCCTTGAAAAATTCTGCTATCTAAAAGCTCAGAGGAAGGCTAAGAAGTTAAAATTCACACCGCTCCATCTTCCTCTCATTAGAAATTGTCTGCAGGTATCAGCATTGTTTCAAGTTTTGGTCTTTCTTTGTGAAGGGCATTTATAAATTCTAGGCGAGGGCTTCTGAAACCTCCCTGCCAAATTCTGGCTGTCCTCCAGTACAATCTCCTACTGAAGCCTTCAACCCATCAGGAACCTTCCCAGCTTTGGCCTTACCAATGCTGGTTTCAGCCTTTCACTTCCATGGGGCAGAAACACAGCAAAAGGTGCTGCTGTGCATCTTCCCCAGCAGAAAATAATTGTCTGCAGGTATCAGCATTGTTTCAAGTTTTGGTCTTTCTTTGTGAAGGGCATTTATAAATTCTAGGCGAGGGCTTCTGAAACCTCCCTGCCAAATTCTGGCTGTCCTCCAGTACAATCTCCTACTGAAGCCTTCAACCCATCAGGAACCTTCCCAGCTTTGGCCTTACCAATGCTGGTTTCAGCCTTTCACTTCCATGTGGCAGAAAATGGGGAGATGGATATTGAGACAAGATCACAGATAAGAAATAGAGGCTCACAGCGTAGCTGGATGGCAAGGACAACCATGTGGATATGAGTGCATGTGTGCATTTGTGCGTTGCAGAGGACACTGAAGGAGAGTAGCAGTATTACACAGAGGTAACAGGGATTTCAGCCTTCACCTGGAGTTCTGGATGTGATTTGAGGGCAGAATACTGCATAGATGTACTTGTCCAATTAATATAATCCCACATAAACCCGTGGACTGCAGCAGGAGTTCCACTTGAACAACAACTGCAGTATCCAGCCCTATACGGGTCGTAACATGGTTAACCTGAATCAAAGCTGCTGTTATTTCACTTGTTTACTTCTGTTGTTGCTTCTGAATAGAGTCACATCCGCAGATCCTTAGCTCCTGGAGGCAGCAGTTTCTTCTAGCACACTAATTTATTTCTGGAGGATGTTTTTGGTCTTTGTGTCTTCAGCTCTTCTGATGCTGATAATCCGTGCATATGTGTGAGAGAGATTAAAAGGAACGAGAACCCCCCTGGGCAGCCCTTAGACTCGTTTGCATTTGTGGATGAAGGCTGCGGCAGCAAAACACACGCTCTGCCCAGCAGCCACTGGGAAAGCAAACTGCCCATGCTGGGAGAGTTTAACTACGGCACGTGGATCTGAGAGCAGACTTTCCCAAAATAAGCCTGAAATCAAAATGGTGCTCCCCAGCACATTGCATCCAACACAAGATTTTCCAAGTGCTGGTTGTTTAATTCAAGGAGATGGGGACAGAAGGGAAAACCATGCAGCAGTGTTGGAGAGCAGCAGAGGTTTCTTTTCAGGGCTTTCAGGAAGACTTGGTTATGGGCTGAAGTGATGCTTGAGGGCTTACCAAGGTCTTACCAAACTTTCTTATATGAGTGAATCCCCTAAGCCAAAACCCAGGCAAAGCTCAATACAAATAGAGCATCGTGGATCCTGCAGCCTAGATAAGACATTTATGGAAATGATTTGCAGATGATGTGTAGTAGGAGGTGGCAGAGGGAACTTCATATGAGTGAGAAGATCCACACAGAAAGAAGACAACAGCAGTTCAGTTTTGCAGCTTGAGATACCTGGGTCTGTATTTACTGCAGAGTGCTTACTCATTCTTGTTCTTCATGGCTGGCCTTGTGCCCAGTTTCCACGCTCCACCGCCCTGCTGCCACTGCAGCATGGGGCCTGATGCTCTTCGTGTCACCTCACAGCCCTGGCTCGGAGCTTGGCCTTTCAAGTGATGGAGCTTTCTGGCCTTCATCCAGCCCTCCTGGGTCTTCCACTGGAGCACAGCCTCAGGCTTGAGGGGCTTCACACAACTCATCTCCCCATGTTGACATTGATATAACCTTTGGGGCTTTCTGTTTTGGTTTAGTTTAAATCATCACTTTTTCTTTTAGGCATTTAAGTCTTTGCTTAGTGTTCAGAGCAGAAAACAATTCTCATCTTTGAGTAGAAAGGGGTTTTTGTGAGTTGTTTGTTGTATTATTTTTAACTGGGATAGCATTAGATTTGAATTTGATGTATTTCCAGCCAGCAGTTATAAGAACTTCATGGATAAATGTGTAGAAAATGGACTGTGCTATCAAAGTAAATCAGCCTGGGTAGGTACTTAAGTATCGACCAAATGGAGGTGTGTAGAAGGAGTAATTCTGAGTATATGGCGCTGCATGCAATGAAGGAAGAACAGACTTTTTGGTGATGCAGACTTGTGTATGAGCTCAGGTTCATTAATTCAGCCCTGTGCTAAGCAGCAGGGCAGCCTGGCAGACTTTTCCTTCAGCTCATTTCGGGTCCACGAAGCAACCAACGGCCAGATAAGGTGGGTGTGAACCTGTAAGGTGTCAGCTGGCTTTCAGTAACCGTCCGTATGTGCCCTCTTATCTCGCAGCAAAGGCGGTGGATGGTGCCTCTCCTCCTTTGAACTGGTCCTTCTGGCCCACAGCAGAGTGAGGGGATGGCAGATAAGGGAAGGGGAAGACAGAGCTGAGAGCTGCTGGGTCTCAGCCATCAACACTCACCTACAGAGCAGAAAGACTCGGATTCCAGTGTCTGTATTTAACCGGGAGCACTGGTTGTGAGAAGGGTGGATGAGCTCTGCTCCCTGGTGAGGCTCCAGGCTCAAGGCTGTGTGTGAGCAGCTGTGTTTGTGGTGGGCACACTCTGATGGCCGTGGTTGGCTTCCAACCCTGGCTCTCACTTGCAGACCCCCAGAGATCTCTGTTTCCTGTTAATTCTACTGCAAATATCACAGAGTTATAGTTAGGGGAGATGGCAAAGTCCAGCAGCCTGGCTGAAAGAAGTTTAATGCGAAGGCGTTAGTTCAGGAATCACACCCTGATCTGGGATGCTTTGTTAGCAGTAACCTCGGAACATAGCTCGAACTAAAATCTCTGCATTTAGTACAAAATAGAGCTGACCTCCAAAATCGCTCTGCACGTCTCAGCAGAAAATAACCGCGCGGTCAGGTCTGCGTGTGCGGTTTCCTGTCCCAGCCGTGTCCCCCAGCCCTTGTGTAACAGACGCCCTGCAGATAAACCCACTTATTCAAAACAAGGTATCTGGCAGTAAATTAAGCTAAATCTCGATCTCCACAAGATGTCAGCAAAGCAAAGTGCATGTTTGCAGGAATGCAAACGCAGGGGGCATGGAGAGATGGAGATGGGGATGGTGCCTGGGTACCCCAGTGCCAGCCAGGTCCGTGTCCTTCCTCACCCATCTGCTGCTGTCACGGTGTTTCCTATAACCAACCTTTCTGCCTAGAATTTAAGCCCGTGGTTTATTAAAACTAACCCACTCCTTTACTTCCTACAGGGCTTGGCTGTTTAAATGATGCTGCTTCAGTTTACATTTGTCATCCTTTCTTCTGATGGTACTTTGAAATACTTATGAATTTATTATTAAGCTGGGATTTATTATTAA
Organism: Mesitornis unicolor; assembly: GCF_000695765.1. Taxonomy (NCBI): domain Eukaryota; kingdom Metazoa; phylum Chordata; class Aves; order Mesitornithiformes; family Mesitornithidae; genus Mesitornis; species Mesitornis unicolor. The sequence continues at coordinate 18,654 of NW_010165565.1, read as the reverse complement.
GAGTGGGATTGATGTTTTCATTAGAACTGCCAGTATAAATGTGATGCCTTTCCTGGTAAATTGTTTTGCTTGGCAAGTGTGTTTATGAGTTAAAGTGAGGGAATAGATAAAACGTCTCTGCGTAACAACGTGACTGCCCAAGTTTGCCTTTCAGTGCTGCAGCTTGCTTTATTTCTAAGCCTTTGCACAAAAAGTTATGTAAAATATTTTGGACTCCTCGGTACGGTTGTAGCACCTTGATTTCTAACATTAACTACATTTTTGTGACAAAAAAAAAAAGGTTTAAATTAATTGTTTCAGAACGACAAGGCTTATTCTCAACACTAGCTCTTACATGTGTTTAAATTATGGAAGAAACTCTGTTGCAGACCATCCGTTTCCTGAGTTTTGTATTTCTTCCCTTGCCTGCAAAGCAGCTGGAATGTCAGGAATTACTTTGTTAAGATCTTCGAAAATATAACACTATATTAATTATTTTGCTTTCTTATTTTACACCTAATGCTCATAGTCAAGAGCTTCACACCATGATAATGCAGGATAGATTTCATCTGGAGATGTTCTATGACACCCAGTATTTAACAGTTTTCTAAACCTGACCATCTTTACCATGTTTTCAGTTTCTTAAGCATCATTACAGCTTCCAAAGTATTTTGTGACTTGTTTTCTCCCCAGATATATCTCAAGGTAGCGGCAGTGTACATTGCTTTTCCAATCCAAGCTACCACACTCTCTCATGTGGTGTGACTTCACGCTTCTTTACCAGTAATCTGGATGGAAACAGCTCCAGTAAGGTAGATATGATCCCACCCCACCGTAGCAATGTTCTTATCAGTTCAAGGAAATCAACCAAAGCAATGCCTGTTGGATCCTGCTGTCTGCCAGCATTACTTACAAATCCAGAGTAGCAGTTCCCGATGTGGTAGCTCCAACAGACACAAAAAGTCTGCTTTTCCCTGTGTGTATCTTCCTAATCTCTGTGCGTGGAGTTTCAGCACATGCCTGTCTGGGTCAATAAGCCTCGGTGTCTTAGCAACTCTAAGGTATGTTTGCTTCTCAGAGAAGATAAATACCCAGATAATTGTAGTTATCCATTAATATAACAAAACTCAATCAATGAAGTGTTAAGTCAGTAATCTAACTTTGCTATATCGTCGTTACCCAGGTCAGTAGACACACAATTTCCCTGCTGGCACAAATACACGGGTGTAAGATGGTATGTAGGGTGCTTCTGAGCACTCTGCTCGTCCAGGGGCATTCTGAGAGCTCTGCTGCTCCATCTGGCTCTCCAGCAGAGCTATTCAGAAATGTACTGCTCAGACCTCACTTCTCACATGTTGCTATTGATTCCCTCGGATCATTCATGGACTACACCATCACTCAATTCACCACGTCAGCGATAGATTTAGATATGGTAAATGGTGGGACAGCTCTTCCTTTAGAGCTTTAATAAACCAAGGCAGGGCAAAGGGTAGTGAGCAGAGGAAAAAGAAAATGCAATTGATTTCATTGAAGCTGTCAGCTGTAAAAATGATGGTACTTGCAGGCTGTGTCACCCCAATCCAAATGTAGCTCTGCTAACTGGAAAGCCATGAGAACAAGATTAATGCAAAAAAAGACACTATTCTGGGAGAGAGGATATGCAGGAATATTTCTACGTGTGCTCCTGTAAGTAATTTCTTGGTTCTGAAAAGAAAAATCTCATTAAAATGTAATAAAAAGGCTGGCTCCAGAGATTTCTCAGACAAAAGTTTAGACAGATGTGTAAATATGTTTTCCCGTGTAGATGGTCCCCTTGCATCATGCATTTTTGCTCCCCAAATTGAAAGTGCAAACACTCATAATGTCAGATTTAGGATGAGCACCGTGAGTGTGGGTCAGGACCGCTAATCCTGTTGCAGTAATTTAAATGAATACAGAAAAGGTCAAAGCAAGCACCTATCTTGATTTCCCAGCCTGCTGAGCCACCTTGTCGCGGAGCTACTTCAAATATTAAACTGCCGAAAAGGTTTATAGCCCAAGTGATGCATTTGGACTCACCTGGGAGCTGCTCACCCTGCTGTGGTCCTGGCTATCAGCAGTCGGTCAGCATATTGGAAAAGAAAGAGAAGACCAATAGATTTGGTATTTTCAGGGCACTTATCAAAATATGCAGCCTGGTATTTCCTTTAGATCTCCGCCCGTCTTATTCATGGCGAATGTTTTGCACCACTGAATAGCTGAGGATGGCCACAATTATGCTGCTTCTGTCCCTGCAGTTCTCCAGCCAAGCAAGACAAAGGAGCATATAAAGCCCCTAATGGCTGCCTTAACGAGTTTCATTTCCAAATCAGTTTGTCTGGTGCCATTCCCACTTTCTGCAGGGGGCTCCAGGTTGTGCTTGGAGGATTCATTTCTTCCTGGTGCCAGCTGGGGTCACGAAGGAACCAGCGCAGATGCAAAATGGAAACAAGAAGTGGCAGAGGAGTCTCTGCAGAGCCAGAGCCCTGGATGCGTTGCCCTCTCTGTGCTCAGAGGAGATCATGCCTGGGGACGATGGTCTGGAGCCATTCCCATGTCTCCTCTTTCAGAGACAGCTTGGGCAGAGGTACAAAGAGATGGCAATGGGGAGATGCAGCCCTGCTCCAGTTTGGGAAGGCTTTCTGTGCTCCCCCTGCTCCTCTGCTATCTTTGTGTCTTATTTTGCCTATTCTCTCCTTTTCCCTTGGTGTTCACTCCATCACCTTTTCTGTTTCCTCCCATATCCGCTTTCCTGTTCTCTTTTCTCACCCAACCATCCGTGTATTCTTTCTGTTTTCCTTCCTGCTGTCTCTGTTTTCCTCTCCCAGCCCCATAGCAGCTTAGCAAGGGTCAAGCACATCAGTCCTCCACTGCCAGCTGTGTTCCCTACCCCTGCTGCTGTTACTGATGTGCACCTTGGGTGCTTCACCAGGGAAGCAAGGAGGGCAGGGATGGCTGATAGCATAAAGGGTCCTGCATTGCACTGGGGACCATGGTTTAGGAACCAGGTCTTTCTTCATAGGAAGGAAGCTGCGCCAAGCCATCCCACATCTCTTCTAGGACCGGGGGAAGGTATCTCACCTCCTCATTTCCTCTCTGCCAGACAGATGTGGGACACCCCACGCTTGTCCTGAAGGAAGAAACTTTGAAGTCACTGAGAGACAAGTAGGAATGGAGGCATTGATCCCCCTGGTGAACACAGGAGTGGTTGGTTGTGTGTGCTCAGGCTGCAACACATGCGGGCAAAAGCAAGTGGGAGGACAAGGGGGAGAGAATGAGAAGAGACTGAAAAAAGGCTTGGCTTCTTTTATCTAGCAAAATGAATGCTGAGAGGGAGGATGATTGCCATCTATAAATACAACGAGGTAAACACGAGGAGGGAGAGGAGCTATTTAAGTTAGATGACAGAGCTGGCACAAGAACAAATGAGGATGAACTGGCCAGGAGCTGGAAATGAGATTTCTAACAGCAGATTGGTGAGATTTTGGAATAGCTTCCCAGTAAAGACTAATGGGACAAAGAAATCTGATTACTGTTAAAATGGAGCTTGATCAGCTTGATCAGCTGCCTCGGGGATTACGTGCCTGGGTGTCTGCAGTAGGAGGTGGCTGGGCCCAGGGACTCGGTGATCAAAGCCCTTCCAATCCTGCGTCCCTATGGCAGCAGTTGGGAGGGCTGAGCTTCATCTCCGTGCGAGGTATTTTACTATTTGTTTAAGTGAAGCCAAAATTTGACCTTTGCCTGTTAGCTCCTACAAGTAAATTTTGCCTTTAGTCCTACAACACGTGCAGCAGCAAATAATAATGATTCTGCATGTGTGCATGAAGCCAAGTGAAATTGTGCCATAGAATTACCACACCAAACATTTTCCAAAGCAGGTAGAGATACACAGTGACCTCCACACCCACATCTTCACATCAGAGCTCTCATCGCTTGAGTTCGAGAATGGATTTTCAGATGCTGAGGACCTGTTTTGCTCAGAGGGAGCTCGGTGGGACCATTCACAGAAGCACTCTCAGTGCTCTGATGCCAGCTCTGTATTTGAGGGTTTGAATTGTGCACGAATGTAGGAATATATCTCACTTTTACTAAAGGCTGCAAAAGCATGTGAAAAATGCCCTGTATAAAGCAGGGGGCTGCTGCACTGATATATCATGAGCAAATGGGGGTTTCTCACCGTGCTCTTTTGCAGAGCTCTTAATTGCACCCTCACCCTCTACCGAAGGAGAACAGGATCACAGCCAGAGCCAAGGTGTTGCTGGTTTCTACAGACATCATAAAAATCAATTGCTATCAGACATCCTGAATTTTTAAAGCCGGCAGGTTCACATCTATTAAAGGAAGTTCTAAATTCTACCGAAGGCTTCACATAAAATTAGAAACTGCAAGACAGAGGTCACTGGAAATGGTCTGACTGGATGTCCCCCAGCTCATAAAAAGGATTTCAAGCACAGAAAGCAGCAGTAAAGTACCTTTGACTAAAACTTGCCTGAGACTGCAAATAGAGGATCGTGGCTTGGGCCACGGAAACCTGAGGTCAGTAGGAGGGGGAGTTGATGGCAAAACTCTTCTCACTTGCTCTCCTGGAGGATCAATGTCCCATGGAGTTCCTGCCACCGCTGCTTTGCCCTATTGCCATGGGCTTCTTAGAAAATCTGAGCGTGCTGGTGATCAGCGCGCCACTTCTCAGACAGGCAGGTAAAGACTTGGCTTTACTCCTGCTGGTAGCTTGCTCTTTTAACAGTAAAGTTGTCAGGTTTGAACCAAGTTGTTAAAATCACAAGCCGGGGTTTTTAGTCGATAAATTTACTATGAAGTATTTTTTTTTTCCTCCAGAAAAGCAATTTTGCTTCACGCTAAAAATTGAAGTATCTTCTATCTTAAAAAAAAAAATAAAAAGTTGACAAATTACAGTGTGTTAAGAAATGATCGTAGCACGGAGAGACAGCTATAATCACATCTCTTTGTAATTACTGCGTTCTGAAAAACTTAGAAATGTCCCCAAATCATTTCATTATAAAAAATCAATTCTAGCCTGTAGCTCTTCATGCCAAATTTTGGGTTTGTGAGCTGATTTATAAATCCTCCAAAACCACGGCTTTTAATAGAAACTCAAAGACTTTAATAACTGTGACCTAAGTGGTGCAGCTGGCTTGAAAAAATCAGCATTCACCGTATTGCTGCAAGGTCTGAAATGAAGCAAAAAGCCGTGGGCTCCGCTGCTGAAAGCCAATGGTGCCGTTAGTGGGGCTGCAGTGATTTACATGGGGCGAGCACAGGGCTGGGAATTTCAGCTTCCTTCCTTGGTTGACCACATTACAAATTACTTGCTCCTGGTCACCTTGTCCTGACTGCCCCATCCGTCCGTCCCGTCTGTCTGCTGTCAGTCCTTCTGCTCCCCGTTTGGGGCTGAATGGTAAAGAAATGACTGCTGTGCTGTCAGCTGGGGGATGCCACAAGCACAGCCCGCGCCAGGAGCAAGGATGTGCAGTCACAGCCGCCACTCTCAGGCAATGATTGCCCTAGAAATATTGCAGGCAACCGAGCTTTAGCAACTTTCTGGCTGCTCTGGGCATGTCCTGGAGGAGAGCGGCTGGTGCAAAGGTGCCTAATGAGCTGCTGACACCGGTACTGTGCTGGGAATATATAGAGACAGAAAATGAGGAGGAACAGGACGAGGCTGCAGTGCTGCTGCTGTCTGATGGGAGATTCATGGAGTGTAGGGCCACAAGGGACTGCTGTGCTCAGCTGCCTTCACGTCCCGCACAGCGCGGGTGCAGGAGCGCCCGAATTAATGCCTCGCTCAAGGTCAGTGCTGGTGGCTCAGCCTGAGCCTGGCTTTCAGGTGGATTTGAAACGGGCTCCATTCAGTGTGCTGGCATTAATCTATCTTTGTATACTGTTTTATATACATATGTATGTGTAACTACACACACATCTCTGTATTTGCACTATTGTGTGTCCTGACTCTTCCAGGCTGGAGATCAGCCTGTTTGGAGCACAATCACACCCTTTGCAAATGATGAAACCTCTTTGTGTAAAAGCTTCAGCTGAATAGCTCTAAAAATACTGTGCAGTTGCTTGCAGATAGACCCAACATTTGTGTATGTGTATGTGTGTGCATACACAGCCTTTTGTGTCTGTGCTGTCTCTGTGCAGTGCTCACACCGTGGTTTCTCCTGTGTCTGTTTAAGCTGGGGCAGATTACATTTGCTGTAAGAGAACATCAGAACACTTTCTGCATCCTGAATCAGTGCAATTCAGTCAGCAGGATTCAGTCAGTGAGGGCAAGGTTTTGCCTCTGGTTGTTACAAATCTTCACCCAAATGAAACCCCATTTCTGTGATCAGATAACAGCTTCTAAACATCAGTGTGCGGTTTGTAATACATGGTGTATTTGTCCTAAATGTGCTGCCCCTGGTCAAAAGGAGGATTTGCAGATGGATCCCTAGAGATAAGGGAAGGATCTCTGCTGGGAGGATCTGCTGGTCCCCATTGCCTGTTTATAGAGCAGCTCCTGGGCTGGTAGCACCATGTAGAGAGATTTGTGACCACGCAACTGGAGACACATGGGCCTACACGTCCTGAAAACACAGGGCCAACTTTAATCTGCTTTATTGAAGAATTTTCTTGTAAATAGAGTAACATAACAGAGCTAAACCCTCTGAAACAGAGGCAGGAGGTTTCCCAGTTTGGAAGCAGACACAGGAAAACAACAGTGGCTTCCTAACTTTAATTTTTCAGAAACTTCCTCAGGACCAGTTTAGTTTCAAGTGTAGCTTTCAAGGGAAAAAATGTCGAAGTGGAAAACTCAGCAGCTTTACCAAGTACAGCGATTCACAGGCCCTCCTCGCTGGGACTCACCTGATCACCACGCACTTTGTAAAGCCACTTTTGCTACGGTGCTCCCTCCAGGTCCCAAAATCCCCACCCCTCAGGCAGACACCGTGCTTGCCCCTTGGCGCTGTGCTTCACCATTACCTCGCTCAAGCGAGACTTCTGCATACATCCAAAAATTCGGGAGCGCATTGACACACGTGCTTCATGCAATAAAACCTTCTCCAGATGGTTCCAGGACACAGGAGCCAGCTGTGCCCTGGGCACTGTGGAGGTGTTTCTCCAGCAGCAGCATCTGGATGGCAGCCCTGGACTCTTCTCCACTTTTGCTGGCAGATCTGCACGGGGCTTTGTGCTTCCTTATTGCCAATGTTCTTTTCCTTGAATTGACAGGAATCTCGTAGCCGTCACATCTCTTTTAACTAAATACACAGCTGTATTAGCAGACCCCCGTTGCTGCAAACAGCTCCCCTCTGCATGCTCACCTGGGTGGTTTGGATCCAGCCATCGTCATTAGTTATTTTGCAGCCGCCCGCATGTCGCTCCCCGTACGCAGGCGCTCGAGTGGTGATTGCTGGTCCCCGAAGGAAATCCTGTGTTTTCCAGCATGCCTGTGCGTTCATTGCGTGGTGAAGTGACTCTCCTTTGTGATTTTCCCTCATGCTAGTGAACAACTGTCAAATCCGTACAGATAAGGGACTGAAATGGCGAGGCCAAGGCCATGGTCATCTCTCATTTTTATTCATGACATCGTTGGGCTGAGGTCTTGGGTGGGAACTGTCTCTTTATTTCCGCATTAACCCATTATCATACTTTTTGAACAGCTCAGTAACAAAATCCTTGACAGAGACACTGCAGACTGGAGACCCTACAGCTATCTGAATGAACTAGGTCAGTAATTTTTCAACAATTTAATCACTTTAGTAGACTTTAGAGAAATTCCAAATCCCAATCAGCCTTTCAGGAAGGCATTGAGGACAATGAAGAAAATTGGTGGTGTCTTTTTTCCACAGTCAAAATTGCCAGTAGTGAAAGATGGAGAATTGAAAGTTGTTTCCTTTACCACAAACCAAACTGGGAAGGCAGAGTCAATGTTGATCCCGGTATCCCCTCCTAGGTTGCTCAGTGAAATCACTATCATCTACTCTGTAAATGTGTTTTTACAGATCTTAGAACTTTAAAAATTAACATTCGGGATGTTTTTGTTCCTTCTTAATAAAGTAACTACTGGCATCGTGGTAAAACTGTGGAGCCCCTGGCGGGGGCTGAAGTGTGCAGTACATCCCATTATCTCCCAGTTAATCCAGTGGCCATTTTCCAGGCAATTTTGAACCACCAGCCAGTGCAGACGAGCCAAGAGTGACGTTTAATTGCCCTTTCTGAGTTTATTCTCCCTGGCTTCAGTTTTAACAGGGTTTTTAGCAGCTCTTATCTCCAAACCTATCCAGATTTAGTGCTTTGGACGCTATTTGTTTTCCTATCTGAGCACTTGGAGTTTAGCTTGCCAATGGCAGAAAGCCCTTGCCTTCCTTAACTGGGATTACGAATATCTTACTGCAAATACGCGGTGCGAGGGAAGTGCAGTATTAAGTGGTATTAGGGGATTTTTGAAGGGCAACCATCTCTCATGGCAAAGGAACTCGCATGAGGCACCACCAGGCATCGCATCTCGTCACCGCTCCTTTGGTCACACACCATGCCTTGCTTAAAGCGTCCCTGCATCAGGAAAATCACAAAACTTGAGCCCCAGCGCAAAGCCTTTTCCATCACTGTCCACCGTTAATGTTTTATTCTTTATAGCAAGCTGCAGATCCACCGTGTGCTTATCTGTTTGTAACGTGGAGAGCTGGGGTGGCGAGGATTTCCACCTGCTCCTCAAATCAAGTTAATTTTCCTTCTGCTTTACTCGCTAGCTTTATTTGGTTTGATCTTGCCGTGTCCTGAGCTCCCTGTGTGCCACATTTGCCCTGCACTCATGCATTTTATTTTACTAGCAGTAAATGCAATGCCTTGGCAGTAAAAATGATGCAGAAGTGATAAATACTTCAGCTAAGCGGGCTCCAGCAAAACAGTCACAATGTTTTCTTTTTTAATATTCTGCATCCCAGACACTGCTTTTTTTCATTAGTTCTTTCAAGTGTCCCTTTCACACTAAGTGATAAAAATGAGATAGTTTTCTTCCCCTTTCAATACCAAAATTAGTGCCTGCTTACGCTGACTTTCATGATGTTGAATTCCTGCTCAGATCAAGCCAGTTTTTACACAAAGTTGTAAAATGTTTTCATTTCGTGGTGTTACTTTTGGGCAGTAAAAGCTGCACATTCCACTTACGTGTGGCAATTGGAGAAGAAAGCGAAAAACTTCAATTTCGAATTGTAAGCATCAAATAAAAGTGAAGCCTAATGAGGCCACAGAGGGGATCCTGACCTTTAAACCGCACCATGCATGGAAGTATTGCAGAGTTAAAGGGAAATATTATAGAGAGCAGATGTGTGAGGGTGCTTGAGGCAGGGAAGAGGACTTAAATTGAGGAGAAATTTGGGATGGATGGAAAACCCTCAGCTCTTCTGGTCACCTTTTGGATCTTCAGGCAGCAACTCCTCTGGCTGAGGCGGTGGTCCCACATCTGGACTGACCAGATGAGAAAGAGCATCAGGCTCCCAAAAATGTCCATAGGCTTGGTAGGAACTGCAAGTGTCATAAATATGAATTATAGTTGGGGAAAGGAAATCACAAGCATATACAGGTGAAAATTAACTCGGACACTCATCCTCTAAAACCTGCAATCAGAAGGAGTTTTCTTAATTCTTTCTTTTTCACCTATGAAATGCATTTCCAGTGGTCACAGTTGGATGCTGTCCAGACCTGTCCCAGAACGACACCTTTTGTATTTTGTATGCAGCGTAACTCTGCTTCTCGGGGTCACAGCTGTGCTCAGGCTGGGTGTAAGGATTCAGAGACTCTTCTGATGGGGAAAACCTTCCCTCTCAATGCCACACTGCACCCAGTTGGATCCACCTCCTGTTGGATCTCACAGCTCAGGGAGAGCAGGAGAAGGAGCTGCTCCCAAGGAGGAGATGCTGCCTTACTCAGGAGCAGCTCAGGGGAAGCCAGGAGACCGTTCCTAGCAGAAGCAGAGCACTCCTGCTATGGGATCCTATGGGACCGTGCCCTTCTCTGTGTGCTTGGTACCACAGCTCCTCACTTCCAAGCAGTGTATCTCTATATTTGTGTCTCAAAGAGGATCCACAGAGTGCTTTTTGGAAATGCCACACAATTTCCATTTGCTCGTGTGTCTCATAAAGGCAGTCACACAGGTAAAGGGCACAGGAGTGCTTTAATCAACCTCCCTTTGCTCTCCTCACTCTTCAGTTTTACAGCATTGGAAAACACCTTCTGATCACTCACAGTTTGCATCATTGGCCTTTGCTGAGCCAGGATCCATTCCTCAGACATTTTATTTGGAAAGGGAAGGAAGGAAAGAAAGAAAGGTGCTCTCTGAGGGAGCAGAGGAAGGGCTTTTCATACCAAGGGGGCTCGGGGCCAAAGGAGCAGCCCATTTTGGAGCCTACCATGATCTGTATTTCAGATGCATGTCCTACACACTGCCACAGCAGCGCAGATCAAGGAGACAGAGCAAATGTCTATATATGTGTGTATATCCACTGCACATACAGTGGATCTTGCCAGACTGCAGGTGTTTTGCCTGTTTTGCAGGGTTTCAGTTGCCAGGTTTGTGTTCTTTCCAACTGGGGAATGCGAGGAGCAAAACAACGCCTGTGTTTTTCCTGCTGCCACATTTGCTCGTGAGCTTCACATCTCAGGCTTTGTCAGAGAGGAAATCGTATCCGTTAAATGGAGTTGGCGTCTGGCGGGGAGCACATTTGCACAAATCAGTCTCGTGTGATGGAGATCAGGGTTTGGGGGCTGTGGTGCCAAGAAGAGGTGGCTTTGTCACTGTCTCTTGTTGCAGAACCGGAATAGTTTGCCCTGCGACTGATCTCTTGCTCCAGTCCAGTCTGCATTAAGCAATCGCAGGGTCCAGCTGCCAGCTCCTCTTCCAAGCAAGCCAAAAGTCCTAAAGCACCTCCTGAGCTCAGAAAAGGTGGTTATGCTCATTAGCTTGAGTGCTGTGCACAGCGGGCTGCATGCAAAGATGGTTTTATCTGCAGTGGTTTTGAGCAGCGGTCCTCGATACAGAGACCGAAGTGTGATTTGCAGTGACTCAAAGCTGCGTTTATTTCAAAGGACCAAAGCCACAAAGGTTGGTTCAGAGCTGACTTTGCATTTTTCTCAAAGCCAAGAGGTGTGGAAAAATATTTCCAGCCGAGACTGATTTCACCCCAGCAGATAATTTAGCTTCAAACTTAAACCTAGACTTTCCTGAAGCACCACATTCCTGGCCTGTTTGCACCTTTTCCATGTTAACTTCTTTTGCAGCTTAAAAAATAACGTATCCATCATTCATTTCACCTCCTGAGGAATGCATTGAATACAAAATACGCTCGGAAGGTGGAGTCCTTCCCCTCTGAGCCACCAAAAGTTGACATTGGTGCATCCTCGCAGCAGTCCCAAGGCTCCAGCTTCCATTCAGGTCTTCACAGTTGCAATGGGAATATTTCTGTAAAGATCTAAGGATGCTCAGCACAGATGCACCTTTCTTGTACGAGGATGGACTGTGCAGTGACCACTCCTGGGTGACCTCTGTCTCGACAAGTCATGCATTCCTCGTGGTTTTATTCTAACCATCTCTTTAACCTACAGCAGTTATGAGGACACTGTCCTGCAGAATCACTCCCATGTTTTTTGCTGCTCCCTTTGCCTCTAACTCCAACGTGGCTAATCAATATTTTAAAGTTGCTGGGGAGGACAAGAGCATGGTGCTGAGCAAAGTTATTCACCCCCATCTTCTGAGGCCAGAGACTTTTCCAGTGCTGCTGTTGCACTACGTGAGCATTGCTGCATCCGCTGCATCTCCCCATGGGTCAGCCTGGGTCTCCTTTTTCTCCTTGGCGGGTACAGCTCCTTTCCCCCTGTAACCCCACTTGTGTGGGAGCTGCTTCTTGCCAGAGACACCCTGTGTATTGGGGTTTACTTGGCCAGAAGGTAAAGAGCTCCATCACAGAGATGCAGTCAGGTACCACCAGCCCTTTTCCTGTGCTCAGGGATGGACCCGCTGAGAATCAGAGTAAAAGGTTTTGTCTTTCAGGTGGCAGTAACACCTTTATTGTCTAATTTAGTGATTTTTCCTTATTTAGCAAAAAAACAAGGCTGTTGTGAAGAAGGGACTGGTACAGCATTGCTGGTGGTGGTGACAGCTTTGGCTGTAGAGCCCAGAGGACACGCAAGGACAAGTAGCTGGGAGACCTCTGGGACGCACCGTTTGCAGGGCTCTTTTACCAGCATAAACTTCGTTACTTGATTGGGAATCCCATCAGCCACAGAGACATTTGTAACTCAGTAACCAAATTTGTCTTGATTTTGCCAGTCAGTAAGAAATACCAGACTCCATCGTTAAAGAGATTTAAAGGCTTACATTAGATTTTCCTTTTGATCGATATCTAGGATCATTTGCAGTAGTGAAAAGGGAAAAGGTTCCCATCCCTTTCTATCTGTGCCTCAGGAAGGAGCAGCAAGTTCATCTGGAGTTGCATAAGACAGAAGTCTTTGCTATCTGCTCTCAGCCGCTGCATTTTCAGATCGCTGTGGCCACTCAGGGACTGTGGTCACACCAGTTACTGAACTGGGCCAATGCATAAGCAAAGTCATGTAAGGTAATTTGGATTGCGCCCACCTCAGAATCTAAGAGTGTGAATTAAGTCACATACTGTCCAGGAATGAAACAAAGGCTAGAATTAGTCACAGAGTAATATAACATAATCAACGGACTCAGATTTGAAAGGCTTCCAATGTGAAAGGCTATGTTTTAGGCTTCTTGCCCTAATCCAACCCAGTGTTTCAGTAATGAACATACCGTATTTTCCTGTTCTTCTGAGGGATAGCTGTTCTTGGTAAGGAGCAGTACCCTGCTTCGGGAAAGCTCTTGAGCATGTGCATAACTGTAGGCGTGCACAGAAGCCCCACTGAAGCTAAGTGCATGCTTAGGGCTGAGGATGTGCTTAAGAGCCTCCCTAAATGAGGGCCTTGATGTACAATTGAGAGGAAAGAATATATGCTGCTCAGTAGTCAACGCAATCCAATTTACATAAATATTTATTTGTTTTCCATTATATATCATTTTTATGCAGGTGCTTGTGGGATGGATAGACGTCAGAACACATACATAATGGAAAAAAGCTTCAAAGGTATGGTATCCAGTGCCTGCAGCCACCCTGGCAAAGAGTTTGAGGAGGGTGTCCTAGAAGAGGTGAGATAGGAGCCCCGAGCACCCGGGAGAGTGACAGAAAGGGACAGAGCAATTACCCACAAAATACGCCTGCACGGCTCAGCTGGCAGCACTCCTGACTCCCAGCCAGATGTCCAGGGCCCGTAAATTATGGATGCAGTTCTGCACCGTAGTCTTCTGCCTCAGCAAAGCAGCGTAGGACGAAAAGGGAGGACTTTGCTGCAGGGACAGGAGGTGCAGGTGGAGCTGTCTGGCCTGGGAAGCTCTTTTAGGACCTATCAGCCGTCCTACAGGGGTTTCTGGTGGCAGTTGCTGATGACAGACTGATGTGTTTGCCTGCTGAGTCCCAGCTCCGCGAGGCTTTTGGCCATCCTCAGCTTAAACAAAGGCACTAAAAAACAAGCAAATTCTGCTGTGTGGCCTTCACTGAATGAGATTTATAGCAGAGCTTGAGAAAAGCCCTCACTCGGCACATTAAGCAGTCACGCTGGCACGGCGCAATTAATGGGCATTGACTCCAGGGCAGCTCTAAAAAGGGCTCGTAGCTGAGTCATGAGCACAAGGCCCAGTGATTTTTAGACTTCAGTCATCCTCCAGGTTTACACTGAAAATATTCCAGTTCTGTATGGACTACAAGAGCACTTGGCACAGTGGTCCCCACAAGCTCCTCATTGACCGGGCTGGGGTTTGGCACACTGACCTTGTGGTCCCAAAGGGGGAGCACAGAGTCCATCTCATTCAGAACAGGAAGGTTTAGGGCTGAGGGCCTTGATGTGCAGCCCAGGCTGTTGTGCCTGGGGATGTCCCTCCATCAGCTGAGGCATAAATAAGGCACAGCTTCTTCCCATCCTGGCCTTGAGCTGGTTTTGGCTGCGTGACGGGGAATGTGGTCCCTTCGCACAGAGCGGGTTTCAAGGCGAACAGGGGTCTGCTGTGGCCCAGGTGCTACAGAGCAAGGCCTTTATCTGAACTAACAAGGAATGCTGAAAGCTAATCCACATAAAAAGTTATTATCAGTTCATAGCCAGCCCTAGAGGACACTAATCACATTGTAACTCCTGTTTACAAAATAAAGTGGTATCATATTTGCTAAAACAACACCGTACCACACAGAATCACCACGGGAAACCAATAATCCATGACCGAGTCTTTCTTGATGAAGCTAAATTTAAAATACTAAAAGCTTTATGTATGTATATGTGCCTCAATCAACTGCTTTCAGCTGCTTCAATGATCCTTTTTTTAAAAGAAAAAAATCTTATTATAGTACAGTTAGTTGTTCTTTTTACTTAGAACTGTTAATTTCAAGATTAAACTAAATGACTTTGTTAAAAAGCTGCTTTGAACACACGCAGTAGGAATTCCCATCCATAGACACAGTCAGAGTGGGGTACCAGTGGGAACAAGAGAAAAACAATTACAGTAACAGCAGACTGAGTTATGTGTTTTGTTTATCATTTAGGATCTGAGCCATTTTCTTTTATGTGTTTATCTCCATAATTATGAATTGAAAAGTCAGGCCCAGAAGCCCTGTCGGGGAGCTGATGTGCTCTTTGGGGCACGGCCAGCGCTGTTGAGGGCAGGGAGCTGGGGACACAGGGGGCACATTCAGCTGGGGATGGAGAGGAGGCATCTGCCAAGCTGGGTCATTCACGTAAAAGACACTCCCAGCCCCAAATAATTGGATTTTGTCAGCAAAAAGCCTTGGCAGGCAGGTGCTTTGTTTTTATGCACTTTTAAGCACTGGAAAGGTGATGTCTTTTCCCATCAGCATCTGCCAGGAGGGGACATGGGGGTCTCAGGGCTTAAGGCTGAGGTCGGGCTGTGGTGGCCCTGCTCCAAAACCCACTTGACCGTGGGTGACCACTCACGGGGTTTTCAGAGCAGTTTCCTTCCTGTGCATGGTGTGACACCATTGCCAAGGTCTTCCCAGCAGCTGAGTCCTTGCCAATTTTTTTAGGGTGTTTTCTTTAAATGAATGCTGATGCATTGGTGGAATAACATGACCTCAGGCACTAACATTTTAAGGAGAAGAAAAACCCCTCCGCTTTGCACAGTGCCTAGCGAAATCCCAGCAGTTAGAAACACTCAGGGACCTCGGGCTTGGTTCAGCGTGGTTCATTTTTTTATTGTACCCATTTTTTACGTGTCCCCACACCTGTGTCACACTGAAAAGCAGCACTAAACTATCACTGCGTTACTACTCAAGCAGCAGCAAAGGTCAGCCAGGTTAATAAAAGCAGCCAGAAAGGTGCACTACGCTGAACATAACCCATAAATGTGATGAACTGGTAGGAGAGCGTGTTTTCACCTGTGTACATTGTATTTCCTTAGCACCTCAAACGTGGCAGTAGGTACCAAGGCTTGTGGTTAGCATGGCAGGGGATATTCAGGGTAGAAGAGAGGAACCGGGTTTGTGGCAGGGCCAAGTGCATTTCCAAGCCCTGGTAATGAAAATAAAATCTTCAAAGGGCCGGTGACTGGTATCCAGGCGACACAGGAGACAGGGACTTCAACATTAGAGCATATTCCCCATATTTCATAGCGTGTCCAGATGATGAAGAGCGTACGGCGCTGCTGGTGGCCGTGCCATGGGTCGGGCTGAACTTTGCGGCTCTGTAAGAGCCCAACCCTGGGGTACGCAGGAGGATGCTGAGGCAGCATCACCAGAGCTCACACACGGCCCACGGGGCGACCGGGCTGCGATTTCTAAATGCGTTTGTTCTGGGTTAAATTAATTCATGAAATGAAACTTGACAACTGATGCCAGGCTCTTCAATTATCCCCAAATTACCTTAATAACAAAGTAACTCCGATGTTTCCACATCCTTTAGAGTTAAATTCACGGCGCTCTTGCCCATAATGTGTCTTGAGGGCTAACGACTCCCCGGTGGATAGCACGTTACCAAACATATGCTGGTGCTCCGTAAATTATGCTGTATCCAGAGCAAAGGGGCTGATCCTGGGTGGACACAGAGTTCCCATTGACGTCAGCGGGAATCGGCTCCTGGGCGCGCTGCTTCTCAGGATCTTCTGGGAAAAAGCAGCTCCTGGGAGAGGGCAAATGGGTCTGGGCAGCCCCAGTGGTGTTTTACTGGGAAGGGAAGGGCTGGTGCTGCAGCTACAGCCTGAGGGACACCGGCCTGGGGGTAGTGTCAGCCTTAGCAGTGGTTTTGGTGAATTCTGGCTTAGGAAGATCAAAGTAGCTGAGCTGGACTTAATGAACTATGGGATGTGCTGGGATTTTCACCTATGCCAGCTCTGACGTGCACACTTCCATGAACAAACTTTGACGCTGCCTGCTTTTGGGAACTCCTTTCCCTTTGGGAGCATCTGCTCAGCAGAGGCAGAGAATCAAGTTTACAGCAATTTTCCCATCTTCTCACCCCAAAATTTAGAGCTTTATTAAAGCTTCCCAGGCTCTCCTAACGAGTACTGTGTACTTACACCTGAAGCTGTAACTTGCAGGCAGGTGGAGCTGATCCCTTTTTTGGCTAAGAATGAAATAAAAGCCCTGGGGCTAAGTCTCTCCCCCTCACTGGGCTTGTGTCCCTGAAGCTGTGGGTGTTCCTGCACCGGTTTTAGCTTGGGCAGCACCGGCTTGCCCACATGAGACAGCGCACCCATACCTTCCCAGTGACTGAAAAATGGGGTCCAGGCCATACAGCCCAGGTATTTTTAGCCTAAAGATTTTTATTTAATGACAGGATTTGTTAGTTTTTGTCTGTTGTCTCCTCACCTTTAAACGCTAACGGATCCCAGACTGCGTGGCACCTTAATTTAAGTCACGTACAAAGCAAAAGCTGATGACACTGAGCTCACTCACGTACAAAAGCCTTTGGTCTGGCAGGGTTGCTCCATCGCTCATTAAAAGGACAGGACGGGACAGCTTTTCCCTGTACTGGGATGGGGTTGGGAGAGCTGGAGGGCCCAACCCTGCTGCCAGCAGCTGGAGAATAGCTGAGTTGCTCTGGTTCCAGTCTCCTGAGATGTACCAAAACAGATATATTTTGCTTTGAAGCAAAGGCATTGCTAATCTCACCCAGGCTGAAGTCAGAATAGGAGTTTCTTAATTTTATTACTAAACATTATTTTATTAACTAACCATTGCACTGGTGCCAGGGCCTCTGCCAGCCCTCACGTCCCTGATGGGTCCCAGCATGGTCCAGCTGCTTCGCTTTGTGGTGGAGCTTCCCACCAAGCTGGTTTCCAAGCTGAGGACTCGCAAGATCTGCTCATAGCACTGAAATGGAAACACGCAGACACAGCCCCAGAGCTGAGGGAGGGAGAACTGCACCCCAGAGAGACACAGACCCAAAAAGGGAGGTGGCAGGACGGGGCGGATAGGCACAGGGACGAGGTTTGTGCAGGAGAAGCGATATCGTGTTGTCTGTCTTATTTCTTAACCTGAATTTCTCTTTTTGTCTCCCATACTAGATAGCGGGGGCAGCTGGGATTGCAGCTATTTTGCAAGTCCCGCTATTTCACCGGGAGTATTTCATATATACCAGGATCTGCCTTTGTACTGTAACCCAGCACAAGAAAATGCCTCATCTTTCATTGCATCGCTCTAATTCTAAATTAATGGCACTGCCCAGCAGGATGCACACAGCAGCAATGGCACGTTCTTGAATGTCAATGTTAAGACCTATTTATTCTCTATTTTTATTTTTTTTTTAATTAATTTTAAAGCAAGACTGGCACTGTACCTTGCAGCAGGCTGGCCTACCCCAGCCAGGGTGACCGACAGGGGACACCGGTGGTTACAGCTCTCGCGCCAACCTCGTGCTCCCCGCACAGCGCCTGCTCCGTCACCAGCTCCTGTTTTCTCCAGCCTAGGGGAGAGGAGCAGTAGATGTCTACAGCCACGGGGACATAAAACAAAACCCCAAGCAAAGCAAAAGCAAGGCTCAGATGGAGACTTTCCCCCCGACAGTGCTTCCCGCTAGCAGGAGCAGCCTCCTCCCAGTCTAAATGGCAGGGGGGATATGAAGAAATCGGCTTCTCCTGGTGCTGGAGAGCCCCAGAAACCAGAGCTCTCGGGGGATGTACGCGCATACGCTGCACTGATGCAGTCCTAAGCCTGCTGGCAATGTTTTGCTTTCAAACATACGGCATTTGAAGGTGACCAAAGCCCCCAGGACAGCAGTCCCAGCAGCAGGTCCTGCTTGCAGAGCCAACTGGCCACGGCTGCGTGCACGGGTCTGCGGGGCAGGCGGAGCGGGGTTAACACGCAGCTCCTTAGGAATTAGGGGGAGGGAGGGCAAGGTTTGCCACCTCAAATTGAATATTGCAGTAAATGACAACCAGAACCTTTTACAGGAAATCCTTCAGTATCGAGCAGGCTTTTCTTTCTTTCCTGCTAGTGAGTGGTGGATGCAATGGTCTGGATACACCCAGAGCACAAGCGTCGGGTGTCTGTGCTGGATGCTTCAAGGATCTTCCTTACCCCCCTCCCTGCCCCCTTGTCCCCC
>NW_010165564.1:0-7427 GCF_000695765.1 Mesitornis unicolor | reverse complement strand
GAGAAGCCCTATGCAGGCATGGTCCTAGTTTTTGATGTCACTCCCCGTTCCCATTCTGGACTTTGCATAACCTATAATAAAGGTAGAGATCAAAGTTAACCCCACTTCTAGCAGCAGATAGAGCATGGTGGGGTAAGCACAGCACTTTCCTCTGAGCAAAAGCTTAACACAAATAACAGAAAAGTTGGATTGATTTATCTGAACACTTGTTGTCTTGAAAGAGATCAAATTGGCTCTTAAAACCATAGCTGTGCAAAGCCATATATTGTCTTACAAGAGGAAAATATTTTTCATGAGTTACTGAGGATCACATTTTGCCCTTTGCCAGAAGAAACTAAGCAATTGAGTACCTATTGGCACAAATATGGACCTTTCAAAGTACTGTGTGGACCAGGGCTTTTTTGCCCAGAAAAGACCTCTTTCACTTCTTCATTTCAACAAAGCCAAGGGCCAGGTCCTGCACTTGGGTCACAATATCCCCATGCAGTGCTACAGGCTTGGGGACGAGTGGCTGGAAAGGACCTGGGGTGTTGGTGGCAGCAATGCCCATGAGGCAGCAATGAGCCCTTGAGCCAAGAAGGCCAAGGCCATCGTGGGGTGGATGAGAAGGGGTGGTTGTAGGGCAGAGAGGTTCTCCTGCCCCTCTGCTCTGCCCTGCTCACACCACAGCTGCAATCTTGTGTCCAGTGCTGGGCCCTCAGCTCCAGAAGGACAGGAACTGCTTGAAAGAGTCCAGCAGGGCCACCAAGATGCTGGAGGGAGTGGAGCATCTCCTGCTGAGGAGCGGCTGAGGGAGCTGGGGCTCTGGAGCTTGGAGCAGAGGAGCCTGAGGGGTGCCCTCATTCCTGGGGATCCATTGGGAAAGGGCAGTGTCAGGAGGAAGGAGCCAGGCTCTGCTCTGGGATGTGCAATGGCAGGACAAGGGGCAATGGTCCCAAGCTGGAGCACAGGAGGTTCAAGCTGAAGCTGAGGCCCAAGTTTGTGAGTGTGAGGGTTCTGGAGCATGGCCCAGGCTGCCCAGAGAGGTTGTGGAGTCTCCTTGTGTGGAGACACCCAAAGCCCTGGCCGTGTTTCTGTGCCATCTAGTCTAGATGATCCTGCTGTGGCAGGGGAGTTGAACTAAATCATCTTTCCAGGTCCCTTCCAGCTCCTAATATTCTTTGATTTCTGTGATTTCTGTGATGTCGCCATCAAGAGCTCACTGTCTCCATGCCAATATTGGGGTTGTAGATTCCCCCTGCTCCCTCCTCAGGACATAGAGAATTTCTATTTCCCTTTCCCCTCCCTCACCACAGCCATTGATGATGATATTCTGCATTAAAACAGGAAACCACTTAAAAGCTATCATTGGGTCTGTCAATGAACTGGCGTGCACTTGAATGAAAGAAAAATTTGGCTTAGTGGTTATGCTTTCTGAGCCAACCTGTTCTCATAGGTTTTCCATGGATTAATTCCACACTTGTGATTAGGTAAATCCTTATTAATCCGTGTGTTTGAGATACCCTGAGATCTGTGGATTTTCAGAAATTTCCATATTCAGTCTTTGAGTTTACCATGCAAGTTTGGTCTAAAAGTGGAAAAGAAGATTGTGAGGTTGATAAAAGACTTAGCAATATGATTAGAAATTCCTGGCACATAATGACATTTAAAAGATATATTAAACATCAAACACTGGAAAAACACATCCTTCATTAACTTTACAGCAGAGTTTGACGCTGCCAATTTAGGATGGAGGGTGTGAAATGGAAAGGGATTTAATACAAGCCAAAGAAGGACGGCAAAAGAAACCCTGCCCTTCTCTGCTTATCATTGAAATGCTGCTTCTCCTTCCTTCCACTCTCCTTTTCCCCTGGGTGATGAGAAGCAGCACATGTGTGTGTCAAATCACTCTGGTTTCGGTTTTCTTTGCCTGTTCTCCTCGGTCCGTTTTGCCGGTCGTCATAGTTACAGTGACCTCAGTCCTCCTCATCTTTCAGGGTCTTACAAGGATCTTTTTTTTAAAGGTTTCTCTTTGCAACATCAGTTTGTCCAATTCTTTAACTGCTATTGTGTTTCTTAATCTCGCGGCCTCCCCCTTTCCCGTGCTGTGTCCTGACACTCTTCAGAGCAGCCTGGAAGTGCTCAGTTTTCATCTTCACCCCACTATCAGCTTCTTTCTGTCAAGACTTCCCAACTTTCATCTTCCCTTCCCTAACCTCTGAGCAATATTTTGGCCTTGTCTTTCTGCAGCTTTAAAGTGATATTTTTATAGCTCTTTTAGGCTGAGCTAAACCAGACAGAACTGTAGTATCTCAAATTGCTTTCGCCAGTCTTTTTTTTCACTTCAGTCCCATCCTCTGACTCTTGGCTATGAAGGAGTTTGACCAAGAGGTTTTTGCTGTATGAGACGGGGCCAAGGTCAACCTTGAAACCGCAGAAACTTGAGATGGCACTTGCCTTCTCAGCACTTCATAGGCTCTAACAGAGGGTCTCAAATCGTCTCTCCAGGTCAGGCTCCTACTCTTACAGCCGCTGCTGTCAAAGGGACTTAATCACTGGCATGGAAGAACAAGTACAGCTCTAGGTCAGACCTGAGTGGCTCTTCATGCGCCCTCGCAAGTTCACTGATGACACCAAGCTGGGTGGTGAGGTTGATGAGCCAGAGGGAAGGGATCCATCCAGAGGGACCTGGACAAGCTGAGAAGTGGACCCAGGTGAACCTTAAGAGGTTCAAGAAGGCCAAGGGCAGGGTCCTGCACCTGGGTCAGAACAATCCTCATTACCAATACAGGTTGGGAGATGCTATGCTGGAGAGCAGCCCTGAGGAAAAGGACCTGGAGTACTGGGGGATGAGAAGCTGGACATGAGCCACCAATGTGCATCTGCAGCCCAGAAACCAACCCCATCCTGGGCTGCATCACAAGAAGTGTGGCCAGCAAGTGTGGCTGGAGAAGAGAAGGCTCTGGGGGGACCTTACAGCGACCTTCCAGGACCTGAAAGGTGCCTATAAGAAATCTGGGAAGAGATGTTCACTGGGGCATGGAGCAATAGGATGAGGGGTGATGGTTTTAAACTGGAAAAGGGGAGATTTAGGTTGGATCTGAGGAAAAAGCTCTTCCCCATGAGGTGGTCGATCAGTGGCACAGGTTGCCCAGAGGTGGTGCAGGCCCCATCCCTGGAGATATTCAAGGCCAGGCTTGATGGGGCTGTGAGCAACCTGATCTGGTACCAATGTCCCTGCTACTGCAGGGTTGGACTGGATCAGCTTTAACGGTCCCTTCCAACCCAACACCTCTGTGTTTCTGTGATTTGTGGATTCAGGGTTTTTCTTAGTGAATGTGAGTGTGGCACCGAAAACTGACTCCTGGTTGGACCAGTGCTGCTTGAAAGATTTGACCAAAACTTTGAGTAAGGACTGAGGTTTATGTTAAGTTTCATTTTAGCACTCAAACAAGTTTCAGAAACGAGCTTTGTCTGTATTTTCTGTTGGAATTAATTCAGAAATGGGCACTAGACCTGAGGATGACTAATTAGTTATAAAAGCACATGCATTATAGTTATGTCAGTAATGCTAAAGACAGCTTGAGCAAGAAATGGGTATTTAACAGTGTTTACTTGGTAGCTCTTAAAAAGACAACAACATATAATGTAACCATCCATCCTCTAAACCGCTGCCCAATTCTAGACTGCCTAGTAAGCAGTCATACCCTTCTTTTCTGTACATATAGAAATCTTGGATCTGAGCTTGCTTAAACACATAGACATCATAAAAGATTTTTAAGTATATAGTTAGCACAAAAATCTGCTTTTTGAGAAGATATATGTATTACATATACATTAAAAATACATCTAAAACTGAAACACTGATGGTAAATGTACACAACTGCAGCTACAATGGATACCTGCAGCACTCTAGTGGCCATTCTTCATAAATGCAACATCAAAAGCCGGAAATTATCTTGAATAGTAGAGATTTAAAGGGGAAAAAGAACCCCTAACAACAAAAATTAAATGGGTACAGAGTGAGACATGAAAGTTGTGAAAACGAGCAATAACATACTGTGTGCAGACTGATTACATTTATTCGCGCAAACCTGTTTTAATGTAACAGCATTCCAGCTCCATGTTGCAAACATCCTGGAAGTAGTTTGGAGCAGAATGCATTAGAGCTTGTGGTCATTTTACCTTTTGATGCACTAGCTCACCAGTTCAAGACAACTTCATTTCTGGGAGCTTTACATGACTCACTTCTCCTTCATCCCACTTGCTGTAGAAGGGAAATAATAGGCAATATAAATAGGGAAAAGAGTCTCTCCAGTCCTTATCATGTCCTTTCAAAAAAGAAAGGTTGTTTTTTTCCCCCCTGCAATGGATTTTCTATCGCTGTGGGATGTGTATTTTCAGTGCCTGAAGTAATAGACTGTACATCTTTTCTTATGGAAAACTAATAAAAAATTAATACATCTCTCAAGGAAAAGAAGGATTTGTACTTGTTTTCATTGAATATTCAACACGTTTTACTTCGTTATTCACCTCATTTGTTTAACGAGCATCCAGAAGCTGCAAAACAGGGAAGCATGGAAGTGCTTCGATATAACGAGCTGTGACTGTAAAAGCAGTGATAAGTAGTAAGCTATCTCCTATATGTATATTCATATATTTTATTTCACAGGAGTATCTAATCATCGAGATTTAATATTTGCATTTTATTTCAACTGTCACCATATTTGTGTGGTTTTTTACCAGCTGGAACTCACTTAGGGTAAGGAGAAGCACGTACAGATGCTTTAGTCATACGAATCTTTTTAAAAGAAGGTTATAAATAAAATGTGTCAGTAATTTTGTGTCAATCTTTGCCTCCAGGAGTAGGAGCACAGTCAGGATACAGGCAAGGCTATTGCAGACGGCCAAGAAGGTATGAACAGACAGGATGAGAGGAAAATGAAGACAGTAGGCATGAGAAGGAATCCAGTTTAACTATGGTGCTTCTAATCAATAAGATAAGCAGAATATTTATATCTGGCCCTCATTGCAGCATACGAGGTGATATCACACAACCGTAAAAAGACTGTGGAGGGTGAGCAGAAAGACAACCCCAAAAAAATCAACAGTGGTCATGGTTTAAATGTCTAGAATTTAAAATCTGTTTGAGATGTGCATTGGTGAATATCAGCATAGACCCTTTGGCTTTGGCGGGGCTTACATCTGTTTACATCAGCCGGAGAAATGGCACTTTCACAGGTACGTCTTTATTCATGCCATACTTTTCTGTCAATTTGGATGTCTGAGGAATAATAATTTTGCTTGAAAAATAAACCTTTGATAAAGTCCTACCACGCGGTGCATCTCCATTAGTCGATAGACACCCGATGAGGAGAATGTATAATACAAATCTCTGGTGAACAGAGAGGGTTACTGCATGTGAATGGGCTTCTGCTGATTTGTAAGCAAGATGCTACCGTGCAAAGCAAAACATGTGTGACAGGAGGGACTTTATCTTAGCAACTTCAGAGACCCTCTCCAATATTAAGTCCTGAATCCAGCTATAGATTCAGCGCTAGTGTCCAAATTTGTGTGTGTTTAAAAGCATACTTACTTCCCCCTGGCTTTCCTTCTCTCTCTCCTACAAACTATGGACAATATTGAGTGCGCTGTAATCAGGGCTTGAAAAATACTCACACGGCAAGAAAAAGGCACCTTCCCCTTGGAAAATGTCATCACCTCTGCGAAGGTCAGGCTTTCATTTCAAAACATGCTCTTCACCCCTTCTGGTTGCAAGGATAATTGTCTAAATGTGATTTAAGTGGGAAGAAAACTGTGTTCCTAACAGCTCGAAGTCTTGTTCATATTCATTTTCTCACTGTCCTCTCTTTCCACAGCGAGAGCTCAGAGACGGCCACTGCTGCATAGGCTCTTCTAGAATGTTCTGTTACAGAGCTTTCTACTTCCAAAAATAAATCTTTGAGATCAATCAGAAAGAAAAAGGTTTCCACCTTTTAAAATGATGTATAAGATGTGGAAGAAGGAACAATAAAAACTCTGTAAAACATAAATTTCTTGTGTGAAAGCGTGTCATTTTTTTGAAGCAAAAGACAGGACCTACCAAGGAATAAAAACCAGTACAGAAGTAAATAGGTTATGTTTTATTTACATGTTCTTGTTATTTGTCTTTGACAAATCCCTGCAGCGTAAACTTTCTCTGGAAGAGCAGGAAGTGCAATACCAGCTGCATCCATACCAATATTTCATCCCTCTGTAGCAGGAAGGCGTGCTCCTGGAAATAATACAATTGTATTATTTCCTCTTGGGTTATGTCTCATCCATTCTGATTCTGTTCACTCAGGGGTAGTAATCTTTTGGGCTGGAATTTCTACAAGAAAAGAAGCCGCATTGTTCACCTCCCACTGGAGTTCAATTCCAACCCAACACTCTATGCAAATCTCATGCCAGGGTATTTCCCTATACAGATCATCTTACCTAAAGTACAGTCTTGCTATCAGAAAGGTTTTTTCCACTCATTAGAAAGGTTTCTTTTAGGAACTAATCCACAGGGTGCCTGGAGAACTTCAACTTTCCATTCCTATCTACAGATCTGCCACTCCCTTCACCCAGGGAGTCTCTGATCTTAATTCTTATTCTCAGAATAACATCTCGGACTATTGTGTTACTGTGTCAGAAAAAAGCAATATCAATGGTCAGATGGCTTTTAAAATTATTATTCAGCTTTAATCTATAAATAGATCTGAGTTTAAGAGAGGAATTTCCTGCTAAGAGTCAAGTAGGTACCCAACAGAGCTATCGGACCACAATAAATCTACAGCACCCGTTTCACAGCAGGCCTCAAGCTCAACATTTCCTCTGTTACCACTAAAAAATTAAGACTACAGCTTGCTGACCAAGCTTACTGCTCTAAGAGATGTGGTATATATGAAATAAAATTTGACTTGTCATCCAGTGCTCCGGTTTTGGGGTTTTTGTAGTGGTTTTTTTTAAGTTATATATTGTAAGTGAGCAAAATACGTACCATTTTAGGCATTACAGTGACCAGTTCAATGGTTAATGGTTAGTGCTGATGCTGGTCAATGGTCCTCAAAAATCCTAATTCCTAGCTGGTGGGAATACTGATTAGTTCTTGTCAAAGGGATTAAAATAACAGACAGGAATATGATCTACTGCATCATCTTGGCCACTTTGAGTTTGGCACCTACATTGAAATGTTTATTGTTTCATCAATGGTTTCAGCAACCGTGTTAATGGAGACATTCAAACACATTAATGAAGTGTTTGAGAGGCTTGCTTTAAATGTTCTGTTTGTTGCTAAAGTCAACATAGACCTTCCTACATAAAATATTAGTCTCGGTCACAAAAGCTAAATAGATAGTGGGATGTTTTAATATAGGAATGAAGAGATTGATATTATTAATGACCTATTAGAGAGCAGCGTAGGG